>NC_133205.1:25824821-25872321 GCF_958299795.1 Porites lutea | reverse complement strand
AATTGATATTCTAATAATAATAATAATAATAATAATAATAATAATCTTTATTTCTTAAGATAAAATCACATATCCTAAGTTACAATAGAAACTCAAAAAACTATACATATCATATCTAAAAATTATTCTGTTACTAAAAACGTTCTTAAACCTGTCAGTGTAGATTCTAGGGAAAGAGACTGACGTATTTCTAAGATTGTACCTCATGTTCTTTTCCTTAGGTAATCCCACAACGTTAAATTTCCCACAGAACAAATTTAACTTGAGAAACGTTTCACGGGTCCGAACGGTGCCAGGTCAGGTGGTCATACACTTACGCTCAACCTTAAAGGCCCTCCAGTTTTATATATTGTCTGGGCCTGACTGTTAGCGCCCACGCAGAAAAGTCGTGACTGAGATTTTCTGATGGATAGACGACGACGACTACGACTGGAAGGCAATTTTCGACTGGGATCAGGAAAGTTTCCTGTACCAAGAAGCCCAAGTAATTAGCATCACAAAACTTTCGCACTAAGACTCGCTTTGAAAAATTAAAAAAGAGGCAGACGCCTACTCGGAAATGTCCTGTCGCAAAACCAATCGCGGAACGCCTCAAATAGACATAAGGACACAAGATTCAGCAAAAAGTAAGTTTATTTTACTAATTTTCTCTGCTATGAGCCGAGATTAGAGGATTGTTTTTTGTTTTTAGTTTTCGTTATTTTATCTTTCCTATATACACCCTATAATTCGATACGACAACTGTGAGTCTGAGATGCCGAAAGTCGAGTGTGACGTAAACACAACAATTATTGACTCAGACAAGCCCATAGATGACTGCGCGCCCAGTCCTGATACCACAGGTCCTGGTGACGAATTTGTCAACGTGCGAGAAGCTGCAAGGACCGTTCGTTTTAATATGTCCATCGATTTTCGATCCGGTGTGAAGCTGGATGATCTGAGAAGGAAGCTTTGGTCGCGTTACCGATCCAACTTAACCTTCCAAGTCCCTGGAGGTCAATCAATTCTTGGTTTTGGCGATATCAATGCTCGGTATGAAATAGACAACTTCCTACAGAATGAACTTCCGGCTAAAGTGAAAGAGCTGGATTCCCGTTTCGACTTGGAGGTTATTCAGTCTGGAAGTTTCACAGAAGGGGTCTCTTTGTATAGAAAACACTCTCAGGATGAGACGGTTGAACAAGAATACGATTTTCTGTTCTCAATAAAAACACTGACGGTCGACTGCAACGAAAATGTTAGACGCATTTCCGTCGTGGAAGGGAGAAATTCAGAGAAGAATGGAGCGGAGATAAGTCAGGGCCATTCGTGGATTCGTCTGAACGACATCAATCTTCAAGCAACTTGGCAAGATTGCGTCATTGAACGCCAAGATGAAGTTTTTCTGTCCTCGACGAAAATAGTCGAAGTGCTGCAAGCAAGGATCGAAGAGGTTTTTCAAAATAGCTCGTTTGGAGAGAAATGTGTCTATAGATTTGAAGTCAACGGGCCAGCGGTTACCGTCGTCATGGATCTTAGAGACAGCAGCGGAACCCAAGTTACTTTCAGTTTTGATTTTGTTTTGGCGTTGGACTGGAATGAATGGCCAATCTCTGCCAAGGAGTGGATCGCGCGACCTCGCAAGTGGCCAGATCAAACGGTCGTAGCGGAAGTAGCCAATGGTGGCGTATACTTGGTTCCAAAGGCCTCAACGCACGGCGATCCTGAAGTAGAATGGAGAATCTCGTTCTCGAAAGCTGAGAAAATTCTGTTTTCCCGTTTTCCGAAACCACGAGGTGAATACACGTTTCCTGCTGGAAGAAAAATCACTTACGATCATCTTCTGATTCCAGATGGCAGCTGCCGCATTGAATGCTATCGCATCCTGAAGGAGATATTCAAAGAACACCTGTCGACTCCCAAGATTCTCAGTTCTTATCATCTCAAGACCATCATGCTTTGGGCCTGCGAAAAACATCCTAAAGATTTCTGGGAAAGTTCCAACTCGGCTATCTGTTTTCTGGGTCTCCTTGACGACCTTCTTCACGGCTTGGCTACTCAGCAGCTAGAACAGTTTTTCGTGCCGTCAGTCAACCTCCTCTCACATCACGACAATGCTTTCCTGTTGACATTGACGAGAAAGGTGTCCCTCATTCGCACTAAGCCACTGCAGTACTTAAAAACGCCCGAGGACGACTTGGGAATACAAGTTACGTACAGTGACTCCTTCATTGAAGATTCCGAAAAAGCCCAATTAGAAGCCATGAAACAGTGGTTCTCTGGAGCTCAAAAAAATTCAGGAGGTGAAGTCGTTGCCCAAATGAGTTACAGTTATAAAATGACTGGAAAATTTGATCCCTCGAGAGTTGACAATTCCTATCTTCGAGGTAACCATTCACCTAAGCAGTGAAAAGTGTATGCTTTTAGTAGGTTCAAATCTATCGGTGGCGACCTAAAGGTTTTCATTAGCAAAAGACACTGACTACAACTATTCCTCAGGTGCGTGAACTCGAGGACACAATTTGTGTACACGAGTGATGGCTGCGATTGCTTTACTATTAAAACTTTTTCTTCGGACATAATTTTTGTTTTAAAATTTTACAAAAAAAGACGATTAATCATGTAAAGGAATAAAATAAAGTGTAAAAAACAACAGATAGGTCACAACGCTCGTTTGGGAGAAATAACCCGTTCTTTGCCAACAATTGTTTTTGTTACATACGTTCAAAGCATTTCCGATCCGGAGACCTGAGGATCTATATCGACCCGAAAGAGCTCAATAAAGCCCTTAAGCGGGAAAGATATCCCATCCCAGTGATAGAAGATGTGTTGCCAGAATCCTGAAAAGCTAGAATATTCACAAAAGTTGATGCTCGCAATTGATACTGGCACGTGGCACGTGGCACGTGGCACGTGGCCAGTGCCACACTGACGACGTTCGACAGCCCCTTTGGACGTTACTACTGGCGAAGACTACCTTTTGGTCTCAGTGTCTCCTCTGAAATTTTCCAGAAGCGAATCCACCAAGCTTACGTACGTGTTATGTACGTGATGACATGGTTATATAAGGGGTTGGTGGCACTGATGAACAGGCTGATGCAGATCACGACAGAAATTTAGAGAGGTTTCTGCAACGATGCAGAGAAAAAGGAATCAAGCTAAACAAATTGAAACTCAAACTCAAGTGCACAGAATTCTCCTACCTGGGACACCTTATCACCAATGAAGGCCTGAAACCAGACCCGGACAAGATAAAGGTTGTGCAAGAAACGCCGAGACCGGACAACATCAAAGCAGTCAGACGATGCTGTGGATTCGACAATTACTTAGCAAAGTTTAAGCCGAAACTAAGTGAAGTCATGGAACCTATTAGAAACCTCACTTGCAAAGAGAATGAGTGAAAATGGACCCGTGAACATGATGCAACTTTAAAACCAATCAAAGAAATGGCCACCACTTCGCGACTTCTCAAGTACTATAACCCGGAAGACGAACTAACAGTCCAATGCGATGACAGCGAGAAAAGGCTTGGAGCAGCAGTACTACAGAAAGGTCAGCCTGTGGCTTTTGCAAGCCTTGCCCTCACAGACACAAAATCCAGATATGCGCAGATTAAAAAGGAACTTCTCGCTGTGGTCTTCGCACTAAACAAGTTCGAGCAATGTGCATATGGCAGACCTGTCACAATCGAGAGCGACCACAGACCCTTAGAGGCTATTGCTAAAAAGCCGTTAAGATATGCACCCAAGAGACTACAAGGGATGTTTCTCAAGATTCATAAGTTTGACATCAACATCGTCTTCAATCCAGGACCTCGAACGTACGTAGCTGAAACACTAAGCCGAGCGTACCTGTCCTCAAGTAAGAACACTCAGAGAGACTTTGAGATTTATTGTTAATGTGCTGAACCAATGCGAAATCCTGGGCACACCAGCAAAGATGAGGTCCTGCAGCTGCTTAACGAAGTAATTATAACTGGATGGCCAGCGGACAAGAAAAGCCTTCCTGCTGTGCTGAACCCCTACTACAGTTGCCGGGATGAGTTTTCCGTGTACGATGGTAGAAAGGGGCTTTGAGCACAGGACAAGCAGTCCTCGTCATCGACAGGCAAATGGTCAAGCTGAATCTGCTGTCAGGGCGGCCAAGAACATCCTCAGGAAGGCAAAGAAAAGCAAAGGTGACCCCTACCTCGCAATACTTGCAGCACGAAACTCCCTTACAGAACAGAAACATATCATCAGAAGCATACAACCCCACATAATATAACCACCATTTCTTTGTATCAACTTTACTCGATCTTTCCATACCTACTTTAACAACAACAGGTAATCACATCCTGTCATAATTTCATTACTCTAAAAGCATACGACATTTTGTCTTGCGCATACAACACCTTTATTCATAAAACTTGTGTTAATTAAGATCAATCACTGATTACGCTGTAAGTATTCCCTCTTTAATGGTATCTAGCACCTTTTGATAGTTTCAAAAAGGAAAGATTGTTGAAATTACTTTGACTATCAATTCGCAATGGCAAATTAAGTACATGTACATTTCTATTCAAAATGAAAAAGTGAGTGATTCTCTAGTCTTACTTCGCCGTAATGCGAGATCATATAAATAATTTGAAAAAATTCGCTCGCGCAGCAACGCCGACAAAACCAAAAGAACGCTAAGTCTGCCGGGTTAATACCTTCGCGTTTGCTTTGGGTCTGGATCAGGCTTTGTGATTGGTTGAAATAAAACCACGCGCTGCTTTCTTAGCCAATTATCTTCTAGCCTGAATTTTAGACATTCCTACGAGTCGCATACTCCCGTTGAAGATATGTCTGAAATTCAGGCTAACTTCTGCAGACTACATCCGTAAATTGTCTCCCTATCTGCCTCTAGCTAGTACTTCTTTCAATTCAAATTCATTAATTTTCCGCGCGCAGTTACGCGAAGTGTTTCCGTAACGATCCACCAGTTCTTTGAGCCTCAAGGCTCCACACAAACTCTGTAATATGTTTGTTTCTGAGATACTTGTAAGGCTGTAAAAAAATCGGCCAGTTTATAGGGAGGACTGATAAGTTCTTTATAAGGATATTTGCTGCACGTTCTGGACAAAAAGGCGACGGCGTCGTCCAGATGCTGAGGTCCATAGTTATGAATTCCTAAAAACAAAACGATTGAAAAAGGTTTAAAACGCGAACCTTCAAGTGCGATCACCTCTCACCAGCTAGTATGCACATAGCAACAATTCCCAGCTATCAGTCCCACTGATCATTCAGTTCTGATCAGCTAGACTACGTGTAGTCCCCCATTTTTCCTCAGGGATAGTAGAGCGAGCGAAAGGCGAGCGCGCGTGAAAATCACCCCACGCAAGAAAAGGCGACGCGCGGCGGGGAGAGAGAGAAATCTACTATCCCTGAGGAAAAATGGGGGACTACTCGAAGTCTACTGAACAGCCGACGAATTCGACTTTCTAAAAGTCCTTTATTCTTTTTTCCTGGTTAGTTATGACCTCGAGAGTTCGTCGCTCGCTCGGTCGAGCAGCGACCTCATGCATTAAAGCTCGTTTCGCACACTTTTAATAACTTATGAGAGGTCTACCTACGAGTAAGCTCTCCGGGCCCCTCCTTCTTCGCCCCACCGTCAGACCGCCCCGGGGAGCTTGCTCACAGGATAAGTCCTGACAAGCGATCACCTCCCATAAGGGACCATCAAGGTCATCAAGCTTGAGGAAACAGCCGACATTTTGGAACGCCACCAATAGTTTCGCCGCGGGGAAGCCGATGACAGTGTCGCAAAATGTGGGCTGTTTTCCCAAGCTAAATCTTGGTATTTTGGGAGGCGCTTACGGGAGGTCCAGCTGTGCAGCCAAACCCGCTTTACAGACACCCGCTTAGTAAGGACACTTCATTATCACGGACACTTTGATTTGTCGCTGGCGAAAGAAAGCCATTACATTTTCTCTAAATTCAACCCGCTTAATACGGACACCCCGTTTCTATGCCCCCCTCAGTGTCTGTATTAACGGAGTTTGACTGTATTTATAAAATAGAAAAACTCAAAGACAAACAAAGAAAAAAAAAGCGTGGTAAACCTTTGATGGTGATGCACTTTCTTATTACTTGCTCGGCAGTGACATCCATCTTGGAATCTGGATGAACCATTCCAACTAACACATAAACCCCGCCTGGCCTAAGAAGTTTTATTCCTTCCGGTATCACACTACGGATACCACAAACCTGTACAGTACAGACCAGAAAATAGATGAATACCGTAAACGATCTAATAGACGCCCGGGGCGCTTATTGCTTATTTATTTTTAAATAAATAAAGTAGCTCAAGCTCAAAAAAACTAATATGCTTTCGCAGTAGCAGAATATCCAGTCCATCATAGTTGATACATCTAGGCCGTCTAGCAACCTCGTCCCCACGGCCCTTTTCCCTGGCTTTGGAGGTGGGGCGCCCCACCTCCAAAAGCGCCCTGGGGACGACGAGGTTGGCCGTCTAGAGATCCATCGCTCTTTCAAATCTCAACATCGATGTCAGAATCCTCACTCAGGATCACTATGTTGTCATCGTTAGTCTATCCTTACTTTGACCTCAGTTGACATTAAACAAGATACAATGATTTTGTTCCTTTTTGCTAATTCCTAGTATTTTGGAGTAATTGTCATGAGGGCGTCTATTAGACAGGGGGTGTTTATTAGAGAGGGGCACCTAAACAATGTTAACATTATAGTGGGGGCGTTTATTAAACAAGACGCGTTTATTTGAGAGCATGCGTCTTTCACATCATTTATGGTAATGTTAGTGGAGAATGATACTGGCAGCATGTGGTATATAAAATGAATACCGCTTACTGTCTGACTTGTGTCTGACATAATGAGCAAAAAATTGAAACAAAGTGTAGTAGCTGTTTTTAATTAATGTCCAAGCAAAATAATATTGATTACTTTGAAGAAGGCTGATACACTAACTAGAATCGCTCAAACATGACTTCTTGTTTACCACTCCAACATTTTCAAAGAATGAGACAGGCAATTTCTTACAGGGTAAGTATTTGATTTTCAGCTTTCTCCGTTGCAATATGTATCTCTTGTCAATAGAATATATAGACTGTTTGTTGAGGGGTCTTAGGTTCTGAAGGGCTAAACTCAAGGTTCCCTGACAAAAGACGTTATTAGTCAAGTAATACACAGCTTCTCATAGCTGAATAATATTAAAATCCCCATTTACCTCTATTACTGCATCAACAGAATTGTCCTTTGGACTGCTGGGATCCTGCTGGCCTAAAACATATAATTATAAGGGTTTAGAGTAACCTCAGTTCCCGGGCTTTCCCTTAGAAAATGGGGGTGGGGGGTGGGAGAACAAGGTTGGGTCCAGAATATTGTTCAGTAATACAAATTATCTGATGTTACAATTCACCCCACATAAGGGAATCTGGATTCCAGAATCCGTGCAATGTTTGCTTCTAAAATCCCAAATTCTGGAAAATTGTGCTGGTGGAATATGGAATCCTGGGCTTTGGAATCCGGAATACAGCTCAAGGAATCTGGAATCCAACTAACGATTGGAGTCCAGAATTCAAGTTCCACTAACAAAGACTGGAATCCAGTCTGAATCCAAGACTGTCTTAAGCCTTATTGTTGTATTTGCTTAAACCAGTGCTGTGCATGAAAAGCTGGTGTGGAAATTTAGAAACTCTTAAGACCCTGCAAGCAGCTTATTTTGTAACAAGCTTTGGATGAGTGACCAGAATGTATAAGAAAAAATTTGTAACAACAAAACTTGGAATGGATCAAGCCCCGAGAGTCACTGAAATGACCATTGGTTAGGGATGGATGGTCACAGGGGTGCTTGATGAAATCCAGGTAAATTTTGTCAATATCAGTAGAACATTAAGGCTCCTAATAAGGATTGTACAAAAAGTGCTCAACTTCCTGGTTAATTACCTGCAACAAGGGGAATACCCCCAAACTTGCTCACCATTGCCAGTCTCTCAGGGTTGATGTCAGAGCAGAATACTTTGTTAAATCCAGCTTCATGAAGAAGTGCACAGCCATAAATGCCTAGAAGGCCACAGCCCTGCAAGAGAAATAAGGTAGACAAAGATTTGCACACATAAAAAGCTACTGGTTTCATAATTTGGAAGTATCTTTTTAATATGTTTGAACCAACAGGTTTGCAAAGTATGTAAAAAAAATGGTTTGCTTTGTTTCAGTCCTCTACTTCTCTTTAAAAAATAGATTGCTAATAAATCAAAAGCACATTCTTGGTACCAGTATGTACAAATGATATCAGTCTACCAGGCAGTTTATATACCATTCTCATACCTGAATGACAGCACTTGTTTCACGATGAGGGTTTCTGCCATCAAGTCCAGACACTGCATTAACCATGGTTGCCAGTGCACAGTTGACAGGAGAAGCTATTCTGTCTTGAACATGGTCAGGGATTTTTGAAACATGTGTTCCACTGTGGAGGATGATATGTGATGCATAACATCCATTCAGTTGGGAATCACTTGTCATGGGAGCATGACCATACTAAAAAAAAGTGATGCCAATGAAAGACCATTGTCTTCTTTAGTCCTGACACACACTCCTCCGCTGGTTCCAGCAATCCCTTCTCTCTTGGTTCCCTTTCTCCCATGCTTCAACCCCTTCATCTCCTGGTTCTCATCACTACAGCACTGCATACTACAAAGTGGTTCCATTACTATTCTTTCCTGTTTCCTACACTCTACTTTTGACCACGTTCCATTTTCACAACTTACATTAACTCTTCTCTCAATTACTTCCCACCTGCTCATCACCTGGTTTATATCCCTCCTTCCCTTTTATCCTTCTCTCTTGGTTCCTATCCATGGCTCTCCTGCTGCTTCCCAAAGTCTTCTCTCCCACTTCCTACCTCTCTGTACACCTCATCTCTGATCTTCTGCCTCCAACCTTCTCTTCTCCGTAGCATTTTAGCTTTTAATGTTTCTCAGTATTGAGACTACTCTTTCATTCTACTTGCAAATCATTCAACTAGTGGTTTTGATAGTTAAAGGGTCAGGTTCACAGTTCAGCACATGCTCATTAATCAAATTATGTTTTTCCAATTTTTTATTTCTAACTTCTAATTGGTTAATAATCCCACACACATGTATTTCAGTGATCTCAGAGTGCATATCAAAGTAGAAGTATATTTCAGGGTAACCTGAAGTAGGATGGAGGAGTACTAAAATCGCCAAAAACATCAGTGGATTATGCCAACACTATGAACTTTTAATTTATTGTTGACCTGAAGGTTTTATTCCATGGTTGATTAATTTACAGCTATTTGCAAAGATTTAAGTTGATCAAGTACAAGTGACATGTCCTGGCAGAAAAACAGCATTGTGATAAATGAGCATGCGCTGAACGGTGAACCTGTCCCTTTACATTTGTGCTACTATGTACCAACATTGTTTTCGTTAACTTTTTATCCTTTATTGCCATTGAAAACAAAGTCAGGGAAATAACAAAACACTTAACGCCAAGTCCCTTGGGAAACCAGTTAATTGATAATGTAATTTTTTTTCCTCAGAACACTCTCAGGAAAAAAAAAAACTATCTCAGGATCTGACATTGAGCATTATATTACTAAAGGATCTCACCTTGAACAAGGAGAGACATTTTTGTTGTAGACCATCTTTACAGCGTTCACACTCACCACAACAGTTAACAACATGAAATGTCAGTCTGTCACCCTTCTTCAGCTTGGCACTTGAGGGACGCATGTGGTCGATGACCTCTATGATACCCTCATGTCCAAGAATGCTGCAAGAAATTATCAGCAAAATATTCTTATAAAATAATTAAAAAATAGTTGAATTGCAAGTTTCATGCTCTAGCTAAAATAAAACAATGTTCACAAGTCTCTTAGATCAATTTTTATGTGAAACCATCCTCTTCTTTCCAAACCAGATGTTTTGCTTATCAGTTGCAGTGAATATGATCAAAGGGGGATCTGCAAGTACCATGCACTCCCACTCCCATTGGTATCCCAGGATAACCTTCCTTCCTCATACCTCAGATTCCCTTTCCTTTGAGGTACGACTTGCTGTCCCCTAGCCTGCGTAGCAAGCATTTCCACATGAGTTTGTCGAGAAAATTGGGACGAGAGCAAAAAAGGGGAATGGAGGGGGAGGGGGAGGGGAGAGAAAGGTTAAGGTTAGAGTAGATCAAGGAGTTTGATTGGGGGAGCGATTGGTGGGGGAAGGCTAGCATGTGTAGCAAGAGTTTCCGTTCATCAGCCACTTAAAAACATCTTTTGAAGTCATCAGGAGTCCAAGCATCAGCTAAACTTCCCTGAAACTGATTTTTTTCTTCATTTTAATTTAGAAAGATTCCACCAACCAGCTCCAATAATCCTTTAAATCTATCATCACAAGATTGATTTTGCAGTACTGTACTAATCATTGACCCCATTCTTAACACCCAACAAAATCACTGAACTGTCAACTCTAGTCAACTTTGCATAAATGTACATAATTCAGGGTCTGGCACTAAGCCTGTTGCTGTCTTGGGGCAGTGCCTGACTGGCAAACTGATTTAATAGAGACCAACTCAAAGGGATGCAATCTATTATATCAAGCAATCAGTCAGGGACCACTGAAAATGGAACAGCATTGTTTTATCCATTAAGACAAACATCCATGTGTTCCTGCACTTGCGTTTTGACCAAAATTTAAAATGTTGGTATCATGGAAAGCACCCTACAGAGTGAGGCCCTGTTACAGACCTTTCAAGTCTCACAGTTTTGCTGTGAGACTCACGATTTTGAGGGCAATCTCGCGGTCTCACGATGACGTACAAAAATCTCACGGTAAACAGATTCTCATGGAATACGTGGTAGGAATATAGTAGGGACATACCTATCCCCCCCCCCCCCACCCCTAAGTAGGCCTCCGTCATTAAAGAGAATTTTGAACATTAAAAATCAATGAAAATAAGGGGCCAAAATAAGTAAACAGACCTAGGAACTGCTTCTTTTCTTCTGCCACTGATTGTGTGCAAATCTGACCCACATATCGTTGCCATTCGAAACTTCCCAAGGATTTCTCCAGATTTCAACTTAGGAATAGGAAACTCCCCCTGAATCAGACAAGGCTCCAAATGGCTGCCGACAAAGACGAGCCTACGGGCTGTATTGCCAGCCTGATTCATAGCTAGCCGCCTTACAAGGTGAACAAACGAAGCACGTATATAACGCATAAATATTTTGCTTCCTCAAGGAACGAAATAAAATCATAACTTCTCGACGTGCCCATCTTCATGGATGTTTTTTCGCGGCTGATCGATCGTTGAGTAGGCTTGGTAACAAGACAAATTAATTTTGCGCGTAGCCTGGAGCCTAGTGTCTCAAGGTTAAAAAATGGCTACTGGATGTTGAAAGTGTACTTCTTACAATGCGTCTTTTAATTTCCATTGCTATGAACAGAAAAATTCTTAGATTATTCTCGAAGACTAAGCTGAAGCCCCATGCATCAGAGGTATTGACGCAGCATTTAAGACGGCGTGGCCTTCCGGAATGGACCTCTTACTTCGTCCGCTACAAGGCAGTTGTAAATGATAACTTTGCTATGTCGCATTTCAACTGGAATGTCGATGGCGAGAACTACCACATTCTAAGAACAGGATGCTTTCCCTTTATTAAATACCACTGCTCCAAAAGACCTTGGCAAGATCTGAGAATAGAGAATACAGTTTTCAACGTGCTGAAAATGATGAATTTAGGAATCCCAACCCTGGCGTATGGCCTTGCAGCTTGTTTTCTTATCAAGCACGAAGAAATGGTCCAAACGCGCTTTGGAGACGTGAAAATATATTTTCTGATGGAGGAAGAAAAAGGTGCTATGTTCTGAGAAAACAAATTGAGGAAATTTCAGAATCTGGTACATCAGTTAAGGTATATATTTGACGATTTTTTCAAAGTCACTTTATGATTATATTAAACCAATATCATCCAGCCACAGACATCTCATCAAGATCTTAATCCTCTTAATTTTGTGAAAAACTCTGTCTGGAACAAGCATATAAACCCTGCCAAGCTAATCACGAAAAATTTTTTAAATTTGGACTTATCATTTTAGGGTGGTACTTTGTAATAAAAATAATATTATTGTTTGGTTGCAGAGATGCCAACCAGGGTGCCAACCTCTGGCGATTTAAATTCAAGAGACGCTCTCTTTTGCCTTAACCGCCCTACAAAATATCAATGGGTGTGGCTTATGACATTATGTACCACATGATGTACAGACCATCAAAATTCACTTTTACAAAATAAATATCACCCTTATCAGTGGCAAAATACGTGCAAAAATGTTTCGGTAGCTGTACCCTGAATCAGAGAATGTTTCAAATTTTGGAAAAAAATAAGCTTAATAATTTCCAAACTAAAGCGAAGAAAAGATAAAAAGTGAATCATATCCAGGAGATTTGGTGACCATATAGGAGAACAGCAAGATAATTGATGCCATATCCAGGGGACTTCTGGATAATCTGGGAGAGTTAACACATTTCTTGTGGTTCAATTTTATCCTTGGTTTTAACTTTATTTTCCTTTGTTTTTGTGTATGGTAATGTATGGTAATGAGTTTGAAACAAAGGAAAATAAAGTTGAAACCAAGGATAAAATTGAACCACAACATAATGTTGTATGCAACTGTTAAGTTTGACTTGCAGCTTTTGAAGCTCATAAGAGAAATTGACAGATTGGTTTTAAATATTTAACAATCAACAATATTCTTCATTTTCCTAAATCTTATACTTTTCAAATCATTGCAGATGGAAAGTAACGCATCAGTATTCCTTTTAATTAATTTTCAGGTTTAGGTCTTTACCTTTTGTAACACAAAAAGCAAACAGAGCAATCAGCCAAAAGAAAGCTATGAGTTCATCAAAAAGCAATCAGTTATCTGACTTTTATTGTCATAATTTTGTAAATGCCTGAATTAGCCACTTTCTAAAGTGAAGGATTTGATTTGATTGGGTTGGAAAGTGAACCATACATGCCTAAAGCATGAAGAGCATCCAAGCCTAATTTATTCTTGCTTGCAGGCTAATTGAAAAATGGCTTAATCAAGAGGGTTCAGTATTAGCCTGCATAGCTGGCCTTTTTCAGTGTGTTTTTTGTTTGTGTTTCATAGTAAGAGATATAGCCGTGAGAAAAATAAGCCAAGGTATGTCAAATGAGAAAACAATGGGGGAGGGAGCAAGAGAAAGAGTTCTCTCTGCTTTCTTTCTCTCATGTCCCCTCCTCCATCGTTTTCTGGTTTGACCTCATAATTTACATAACACAAACGAAAAACACACCAAAAAGCCGCCTTCTGTGCAGGCTAGCTTACCCGTTTGTTTGAATTGTAAGGATACGTGTCCCTAGATATAAGTGTACTATTGCTAAAGACTCCGATTTTATTGTCAATACAAAATTGTCTGATTAACTTTCCAGTGACGAGCTTAATCTCTCAATTCAATTGTCGATTTAGGTCCCCCGCTTGTTTAGAAAAGGACATACGCGTGACCTAAAAGACGTTTGTGACGTAACAAATGTCCCGCGAAATTGGAGAAGACCGGAGAAGACCGGAGAAGACAAAGACTAAGTCAGAAACTGAATGTGAATTGCGTTTACATAGCGGCTATTATGGACCCAGACGAAGTCAAAGTTGTCGGTAAGAACGAATTCCAAACTCTAAAACACTAGAATGTTGATCATCAAGATGTTTATGAAATCAATGTTCTTTTATTTTTCAGTTTATTCGGCAAGAAATTTGCAGCCAAAAAAGGGAGATGGTAGGTCGCATACGTATCCCATTTAAATTTAGCATCGTCGTTTTTAAAGTGCTTCCCTTTTTTTAAAGCATTTGAAAATGTATTTTCTCTTTCCAGGTGTATGTAATGCGTCTGTTATTTTTGGAATTGGTAAGCATAAATACCGAACGGAATTTGTCCGAGACAACGACCCGACTTGGAATGAAGAAACTATAATGTAAGATCAATTTCATTTTTGACCTTTAATTTTAAATCCCATAATTGCACGTCGTAAAATTGTTGTAGCTTATTGAAAAGCCGTAATCCGCTACGCTGTAAATAATCGCGTTTTTCCTTTTATTGCAAAATTAATTGTCGATAAAAATTATACTCATAAACTACAAGTGGGCGTTAAGAGGAGGGGGTAGTGTGCGGCGATCTATTTTACTTTGTAGTAATTTGAAGGAGATCTTTGGGCGTTGGAATTTTATTCCTTTGAAACTAAAAACGGAAGATTTTGTTTACTTATAAAGGAGCAGAAGAGGCGTCAAATATCCGCGGAAGAACATTAATTTGCGAAAGTCGCTAAGCTTTATTATTGCAATAATGTCAAGTTACGCTTATAAACATCTGTCTTCACACCCTCACGCGTCAATGTAATCAAGAGGAAGCTTTGTTTAAAGCTGGCTCAAAGCTTACGCGTCCTGCTTTCTCGGTTAAATATATGTAGCTACAACTTCGCATTTTTACACGCGTTATTTATATATTATAAAACTTCAGTTTCCGCTTTCCGCTTTCCGCTTAGGTAGAATTAAATATCATAGAAATTCTAGTTATCATAATACAGTACTTGTATTTATCAATCCCCTGTTTGAAGCGAGTTGATTGCTTGTCATGATTTATTGAGTGATCTGGCTTTCCAATTAAATTTTGTTTGGTTTATACTGTATTTTATTTCCTTTACGCATTGAAAGGATGCGTGATTGTAAGGTTTGTTTTCTATAACTGAGCTAGTTTTCTCTTAGCTAAATAAAACTTGTATTCGTGTAGGGCGATTACATTTAGGATAACTTTAGTTTACTCGTGAAAAACAAGCAGAGTAAAAAATACGAAAAACGGCAATGGCTATTAAACGGTCAAAACTGAAAACAGCAAATTGAGCAAGCTGCATACGAAAAATGTATTTTTTACTTACCGGTATTGGTCATGTTATAATGTCATTGATTATGTGCACCCAGTTCCACCTTGCACAGGCTGCTAGAGCCCCTGTAGAAATTTCAGTTTAACTCAGACCTCCCTTGATGAATTTCCTATGACACTCCAGAGGGTGGGTATGGATATTTTCTGGAACCTTTCACTGTTTGTTTTGAGCTGAAGGGTCAGTAAAACACTGCCTTTTTTTGAAGACCCTTGAATTTCAGGAGGTCCATTTCAAAGCCTTTTAAGTTCTTGAAATTGGTTTTTGGTCCTTGATTAGTCACAAAAGAACAACTAAATTATCTAATTAAGGTCATGAGTGTAAAAACAACAACAACAAATGATTATATGCAAAATATGTTTTATCATTCCCAGTGTTCTCTTGTTACCCTCTAGCACACCTACATTAACATGCACAAGCCAAGTGTAAGATTTCCAAAAAGCTGAAAAGCCACCAAATGGAGTCCTCTTCTTGTTATTTCTTTCCAGCACTGTAGCAAAACCAGCTCCTCTAATTTTCACGGTAACAGACAGGGATGAAACACTGGGCACAGCGAGCTTGCCACTAGCACAGATACCTTCTGTAGCCCATCGTCGCCGGTGGTTGCCATTAACAACAAAAAACTCACAGGCAATGGGTGACCTGTGTATTGACTGTTGGGTGCTCTCCTTTAAAAAACCTTCCTCATCTGGTGGTGAAAGTGGCAAGTGGAATAATTTATTACCTTTACGCCTCAAAAGTGGAAATAATTCAAAAGAACGTTCAAAAAGAAGGTCCTCAATTGAGGCTGCTTCTATTTCTAAGAAAGGCTCAAGGTCTATAGAGAATTTGTATTCAGCTGTGGAGTTGCAGTCGCCTGTTACTTCTCCTACCACTAGTTCCAATACACTTCAACCCTTCCCTCTTTTTAAGCCACGTCTTGCTCCAACACTTGGCCAGGTTCTCTCATCAAGTAACACCCCAGAGATGACTGGACTGTCGCCCAAATCTGGACCTGCTTCTGGGGGAACCAAGATCACGGTGCGAGGATGTAATCTTGGTAAATCAAAAGAGGACATAGTTTCAATCAGTATCTGTGGATGTGACTTGTACTCTACTCTTGAATACCACAGTCCAGCAAAACTTGTGGTTACTACAAAGCCTTGGGCTGGTTCTGGTCCTGTTGTACTGGAGACCAAGTCTGGAGGGCGGGGTACATCCACTCTCAATTTCACCTTTCAAGAAAAACCACCAGGTAAACCAACTGATTTTTCTTTGGTTCAATTCTTTTGTTGTCTTTGTGTATACTGTCAACTCTCTCTAAGATGGTCACCTTTGGG
This sequence comes from Porites lutea, assembly GCF_958299795.1. Classification (NCBI taxonomy): domain Eukaryota; kingdom Metazoa; phylum Cnidaria; class Anthozoa; order Scleractinia; family Poritidae; genus Porites; species Porites lutea. The sequence continues at coordinate 25,856,056 of NC_133205.1, read as the reverse complement.
ACCTGCATTAAGTGTCCATCTTAGAAAGATGTCCGTCTTTTAGAGAGAGGAGTAAAGAAAGGAAGGGACCAACTCAAGGTGCCCATGCTAGCAAGATGTCCATCTTATAGTGGTGTCCATTAAGAAAGAGTCGACTGTAAATGTATATGATAACAAATTTACCTTATTAAAGGAAATTAATGCTTGTGTTAATAAAGGTGTTTGAAATAAAAAAATAAAATAAACAGTTACAATTTTCCTCTTTATGGTGGAAGCAGAGCTAGAAGTGAGATTGGATGTCAGCATGTAAAGGCACACTGTGCAGCTGCTTCAGTCCTTGTTTGAGCTCACCTTGTCCACTAGGACCACTGATGGCGCAAGTCAAATAGACCACAACACTGTGGCGTATTTCCCCTACTCAAGCTCTTTTCAGACAATGTCACAAACAAGTTTTTTACATCCATTTCCCCTGATGTTTAAGGATGAAGGAGGCAACACCAATGACTTGACATCACCACGTGCATGGAGTATAGCACAGTCTTTCCCCTTCTTCACTTGCATCTTATGGCCCACTTACCACTGTTGCCAATTAACATCTGCATCCTACAAAAACATTTATATGTACATGTGTAGTGCATATTGGCAAAATGTTGTGTACATTACTGTTTATTTTAATCCTTCAGAACCACTCATTTCTGCCTTGGATAGAAAGGGCAAAGTGCCACGTGCAGAACTGCTGACTGAGATAACCAATCTCAGAGAGGAAATTGTTGGTAAGTCCTGTGTTTTCTTGTACTAAGTGGAACGTGTACAGAAAAGATAATGAAACGAAAACAATAAATTTATAGTTATGGCAACCTTTTCAGAAGATGATATTCTCACAACATCAAGCTTTTTTTCCCCACTTTTTTATCTCAAATTTCTGGCCAGTTATAGGCCAAAGAATGTGAAAGGGTGTTCGTCCCTATGGAAAGTCAAAGAAAATGTTATCCTAAATATGTCAGGATTGCTTATATAGTAGAGCAAGATTGCACCTAAGTTTTGTATTCACCTTTTTTAGGTGAATTTCTTGGGCTGCACCACCCTGGCAAAATTTGTGGCAAAATTTCCTGGAGCAAATGGATTGATGTAATATGTATGCTCCACATTAGCACCATATAAGAAAGTAATAAACTTGCAATAATTGGTGCCTTTCCATTTTTTTCTAGATCTAACTGGTGAGAATCGTTCCCTAAAGGAATACATAGATCGATTGATGGTAGTGTTAATGGAAAAGTTTCCAGAAGTGTTAGAAAATTTAGATTCCTCTGCCTGACTGTGTTGTTTGACTCTGGAAAAAATATAGACAATTTTAAACAATAGCTTGGGTCAGTTTTTGGTGTACCAGCAGAATCTTTTATTTTTTTTAACCAAAAGTGGCAAGAAAACAAAAATTAAATTAAACAGCTGGTACTTACTAAAAACAAAAAGCAGCCTTGCTACCTTTAAGAAAGAATGAAAGTTGAGAAGTTATCATTGGAGTCTGTTCAAAACATGTAACTTAATAACATTCCAGAATTTTTGATTTTGAAGAGCCACAAATGCAGTTGGCAATTCATCGTGAGTTACTCAACTTTTACCTTTTCTTAAATTTTATTACAGAAGTAGATGTCTTAGTCAATGTGCCTAGAAGAATAGAGTGTGTTAGCTGCTACTTGGATTTTGACACAAAAAAATACTTTCCCCCTCTTTCTGTTTTGCTATAACAACACTGTAAACTTTCTTTTAATAAGTGACTACATAAAATTAAATTTTATCATCAGGATCATCATCAATTCCTACTCCAAAGCCATCATCTGAATGTTTGACACTAAATTATTAAAACTTTGTTTAGGATCTCATCCACAGACCCAAAAATTAGTAAAATAGCCATCTCTGTTGAATTGATCAGTGTTAATTTATTGTTTTAAAACAAATAGAGCTACAGCTATTATAAACTAGACAACTAAAGAAAAATACTGCTCCATTGCTTGCTTAAGAGAGGTCACAGTTTCAGGTTTCATCCACAAGTTAAAAAAAAACTGTAAAGGCGATAAACAAAGCCTTTTATTTCAAATGAATCTCAGCTCTCTGTAAAAAACATCTTCAACTGGAGTCAATTTAACCATCACCACCCCTGTTGGGTTAACTTTGGAACTAAAGAACTTTGTAAACTTTCCCAGGTCTTTATGAGCAAACAGGTCTCTAGCCTTGGCTGTGCTTGATGTAATTCCGATCTGCAAAACCAAAAAAGAAAGGGGATGTGAGAACAATGGGTATGGTTTTGATTTTTTTTTGCAGCCTAGACCTGAGAGTGAGAAAACTAGATGATTTAATGTTGGCTTGTAGGAATGTGACTGTTCTGTTTCTTGAAATCTCAAGTGATATTTTATGTGAATGATGCCTTGTCCTTAGCTGACTTTAATCTGATTCTGATTCGATTTGAATGAAACAGGCAGTCAAAAAAATGGTACACTTCTGCTCTGTCCAAACAACCATCATTGCCACTGACACTAACACTCATCATCACCCTCAATCACCATTACTATGTACTTAACCATCATCATCATCATCATTAGACTTCCTAAAAGTCTGTTTTAACGGGTGGTCAGTCAGGAGGGAAACTGAAATTTCTTGCCTGATGAGTTCAGGACACTCTGTGTACAAAAGACACACTACTTCCTTCAAATTTGGTGTTGCACTTGCCAGCTGTACTTGCCAGTCATGGATAACTGAGACTCTGAAACATTTTTGCCCCACAATATGCATATTAAATTAATTTGAATCACTGTAGGCAAGACAAATAAACTAGTCACATCTTTTGATGTTTGCTCAATCTTTGACTTCGTGGCTCAAAAAGTCTACTTGTGGGCTAGTCTAGATTATCATTTGCCTTGTCCTTTGCCACATTTGACATTATCATCAATATCAGACTTATCATCACCATTATTACTATCATCAAGCATCACCATCTCTATCATCAACAGTTGATACATACCAGCTTAAAATCTGCTTCTATAATAGCTGCATCAGATTTGCGATTGAATAACAAAACAGCGACACTGCCGTCTGAAAGAGGTCGTGACCACACTTCCGAAGTGTTTTGTTTCATCTGAGGAGACAAAAGGGAGAGTTAAGCAATACTCTGTTATGTTATTTTTCATTTTGTAATCAAACAACTAATGGGAGAATCATGCACACCACTCTCCGACCCATTATTCCAAGCTTGTCTTGATCAACAGCAATTACTTCTCTGAAAGGAAAGGGGAATAATAATTATAATTATTTATAGTGAAAATAATTATTATAGTGAAAATTGAATTCAAATTTATGTTCCTTCTCCAGGAGCTCTGTCAGTACTCTCTGATTATTGTTTGAAAGAAATAGAAACAGTGCATCTGTGAATGGAGACAACTGCCAGTACATTTTCAGATTTTCAAAACTGCTCATCATTGTTTCATGCTTAGTTAATAAAAATACTTTTACCTGTTCAGAAGAATATCTTTGGCCTGTGTTGAAATACTCCTTAAATCATTGGACATAACAAGAGGCTGAAGATAAAAAAAGATGATAGTGGCACAAATGATTGTACTGTTCCCAGCTTATAAAAATATTTAAAAAATTAAAGCCAAATTATTATTCTTAAAAATTACTTTAAAAATATTTACATAAAGTAATTATTATAATTGTAAAATTATAATAATTATTTCATTTTGTTTTTGCAGTCATGAAAAATTTCTGTGCAGATAATGAGCTTTAAACTATCACTGATATCATCACACAGTAAAAGAAAAAAGTAATGAGTAGAAATCAACAGCAGTGACATTGAAATATTTTATTATTTTGAAAACTCTCTAGAGAGCCATGTTATGAAACACATATAGAATACTTAATCCTCCTTGATGAATTATATCAAACAAACTCATTCTGACTGAAAATATAATGCTCACACATTCTTAAAACTTACTGCAGCTAGGATTGACCAAAGACCAAATTGTGCTTTTGACTGTTCGAAATTCAGCCCAAAATCACCAACTATAAGCTGTATGGAGATAAGAAATATAATAATATTTAAAAGTGTGATTCTCCCACTGACAGCTTAACATGCTAGCAAAAGCAAAACCTACACGCTCTATCACACATTTTAGATAGCAAATACAGTGTGAATCATTGCATCATGATAAAAACCAGTTTACATTGTGACTGTTAAGTCCCAATATCAACATACAAATTCTCCAAACTGATCCTTATGCATTTCCTTTAAGAATTAGTTGAGAGAATTTAAGAAAAGATCAAAGCATTTTCTCTTTGGTGATTATTTGTTAATTCTCATAACCTAATCTCTTGACAATGTATGGATATTGTTAGGAGAAAATTGATGTTGGTCACCATTGGGACTTAAAAGGTTAACATGGAAGTCACAGGGACCTTAGGTGGATAAGGTAACCTGCCTAACTCAACTCTTTTCATCTTGACCATGTTTAGGCATGTGATGCATAAAAGCCAAAAACCCCCCAGTTTTTCAAACTTATCTGTACCCATCTTCCTGAAAATTCAACATTATTTGGGGGCCGAAGAGGAGAAGTGGCAAGTCCTCCTAGTTAAGTGATCTTAAGGTGACTCGACCCAGTTTTTTTGGGGGGGTACCAGCCTAGTTTGAAGCTCTCTGGTATCCCCACCTTTACTTTTATCGTAAGTCTAACACATAAAATGGATAACATATAGATCAATCTACAATATAACATAAAATTTTTGGCGATCGAGGTAAATGTCACGTGGTTATAATGCCACGCCCCTTTGAGGTCTGAGTCGAAAATCTTCTGTTGCCGGCATTTTTTCGTGAAAATCTCTCGGCTACACATAGTGCGCATTAGTGCCTTGCGCTGAACAGAGTTTCACCAAAATCGCAAAGACCCAATTCGAGAAATTCAGCGGTTTCCAAATTTAGGTCATAATTTATGCGAAAATGATAAGCAAACTTTACACTGATTATATCTAATAAACTATGAGATTCATCTCTTTATTTTGGGCATCGTTATAACAGATGGGTCCTTGCAAGTCAGCAAAACGCTTTAGGGCCTTGTAAATGCGCGCGATTTCGAGCAAAGCAAACATATAGAAATTATAGTTTTCGCTATTTGTTGACGTTTGTCAGCGTTTAAGAGTCCTTCTCACGAAAAAAGCATTTTCTTAAAAATTCGTAGTTTTTTTTCCTTCAAATTTTTTCAGGGCCACAATTGATTAACTAACTACCCGGACGCTGAATTTCATGGTCATTGAAAAACTGTGACATTATCTTCTATGAGCCCAAACTTGAGTAAACATTGAAGATTTTTAGCGTTTTGGCTGAGTTTGTGCTTTGGGAGTTGTCTATTGTTTCTAGTCTGTCATTATACAGCATTCTTGTTCAGCACGCGTGCAATGACCACGCTTGGCTGACTTCCGAATGCTCACCGAGATATTCCCGTCACGAATTAGTTTAATTATTGGCTTGCATTAAACCTATGAAAAAATGATATTTTTTTAATAATAAGTAGATTTAGTGTGTAGCACTTCTTGATTTTTTTGCAAAGGCACAAGAAGCACGAGAATTGATTGAAAATTGTGAATTAAACCTCTATGTATCACGCGATGGCCTGTCTCACTGTACCAAAATTAATCATATCTCGGCGAGCATTCGGAAGTCAGCCAAGCGCGGTCATTGAACGCGTGCTGAACAAGAATGTTGTATAATGACAGACTAGAAACAATAGACAACTCCCAAAGCACAAACTCAGCCAAAACGCTAAAAATCTTCAATGTTTACTCAAGTTTGGGCTTATAGAAGATAATGTCACAGTTTTTCAATGACCATGAAATTCAGAGTCCGGGTAGTTAGTTAATCAATTGTGGCCCTGAAAAAATTTGAAGGAAAAAAAACTACGAATTTTTAAGAAAATGCTTTTTTCGTGAGAAAGACTCTTAAACGCTGACAAACGTCAACAAATAGCGAAAACTATAATTTCTATATGTTTGCTTTGCTCTAAATCGCGCGCATTTACAAGGCCCTAAAGCGTTTTGCTGACTTGCAAGGACCCATCTGTTATAACGATGCCCAAAATAAAGAGATGAATCTCATAGTTTATTAGACATAATCCGTGTAAAGTTTGCTTATCATTTTCGCATAAATTATGACCTAAATTTGGAAACCGCTGAATTTCTCGAATTGGGTCTTTGCGATTTTGGTGAAACTCTGTTCAGCGCAAGGCACTAATGCGCACTATGTGTAGCCGAGAGATTTTCACGAAAAAATGCCGGCAACAGAAGATTTTCGACTCAGACCTCAAAGCGGCGTGGCATTATAACCACGTGACATTTACTCCGATCGCCAAAAATTTTACGTTATATTGTAGATTGATCTATATGTTATCCATTCTATGTGTTAGACTTATGATAAAAGTAAAGGTGGGGATACCAGAAAGCTTCAAAGTAGGATGGTACCCCCTCAAAAAAACTGGGTCGAGTCACCTTAAGGTGACTCGACCCAGTTTTTTTCGGGGGGTACCATCCTACTTTGAAGCTCTCTGGTATCCCCACCTTTACTTTTATCGTAAGTCTAACATGCACAGAATAGATAACATATAGATCAATCTACAATATAACATAAAATTTTTGGCGATCGGAGTAATATCATGTGGTTATAATGCCACGCCCCTTTGAGGTCTGAGTCGAAAATCTGCTGTTGCCGGCATTTTTTCGTGAAAATCTCTCGGCTACACATAGTGCGCATTAGTGCCTTGCGCTGAACAGAGTTTCACCAAAATCGCGAAGACCCAATTCCAGAAATTCAGCGGTTTCCGAATTTAGGTCATAATTCATGCGAAAATGATAAGCAAACTTTACACGATTATATCTTATAAACTATGAGACTTAACCCTTTATTTTGGGGATCGTTATAACAGATGGGTCCTTGTAAGTCAGCAAAAAGCTTTAGGGGCTTGTAAATGCGCGCGATTTCGAGCAAAGCAAACATATAGAAATTATAGTTTTAGCTATTTGTTGACGTTTGTCAGCGTTTAAGAGTCCTTCTCACGAAAAAAGCATTTTCTTAAAAATTCGTAGTTTTTTTTCCTTCAAATTTTTTCAGGGCCACAATTGATTAACTAACTACCCGGATTCTGAATTTAATGGTCATTGAAAAACTGTGACATTATCTTCTATGAGACAACATTGTTCAGCACGCGTGCAATGACCGCGCTTGGGTGACTTCCGAAATTATGCTCACCGAGATATGATAATTTTGGTACAGTGAAACAGGCCATCGCGTGATACATAGAGGTTTAACTCACAATTTTTAATCAACTGTCGTGCTTCTCGTGCCTTTGCAAAAAAATTAAGAAGTGCTACACACCAAATCTACTTACTAGTAAAAAAATATCATTTTTTCATAGCTTTAATGCAAGCCAATAATTAAACCAACTCGTGACGGGAATCCTTTCTATTTTCTCATACTAAATTATCATATCTCGGTGAGCATTCGGAAGTTAGCCAACCGTGGTCATTGCACGCGTGCTGAGCAAGAATGCTGTATAATGACAGACTAGAAACAATAGACAACTCCCAAAGCACAAACTCAGCCAAAACGCTAAAAATCTTCAATGTTTACTCAAGTTTGGGCTTATAGAAGATAATGTCACAGTTTTTCAATGACCATGAAATTCAGAGTCCGGGTAGTTAGTTAATCAATTGTGGCCCTGAAAAAATTTGAAGGAAAAAAAACTACGAATTTTTAAGAAAATGTTTTTTTCGTGAGAAGGACTCTTAAACGCTGACAAACGTCAACAAACAGCTAAAACTATAATTTCTATATGTTTGCTTTGCTCGAAATCGCGCGCATTTACAAGGCCCTAAAGCGTTTTGCTGACTTGCAAGGACCCATCTGTTATAACGATCCCCAAAATAAAGGGTTAAGTCTCATAGTTTATTATATATAATCGTGTAAAGTTTGCTTATCATTTTCGCATAAACTAGTAATAGTTGACAGCCCCCGTTCTTTATATTGTCGGTCAATAGTATTCTTGCTGGTTTTGTTGCTCTTTGAAATATACCGATTCATCAGGAAGTTTTTCACACATATTCCATACATATAGGTGAGATAAATACAGGAAACGCAAGGTTCCATGCACAGTTTCAGCTCGATTTACACAGCTTTGATCAAAACATTCTCAGTTTCGAGAATAGTTTATTCTAAACCATAAGAAAAGATTTAATTAGAAGTTGAATTTTTTGTTATTTCTCTTTCCCTTTTTACATTCAGTTCATTTGATTTGCCGAAAAGTAAGCCTTAGAAATTAAAAGGACGTTTGATCGATTCACGCTAGCGCATTCTAGTCTTATTTGAAACTTTATAACGGAAGAACATCTGTGAGCAGGGAATAAGTCAGCACAGAATTTGATTGTCGACGATTTTCCGTAAATGTCCATCAATCTGCTAGACAGATAAGCTAGCCTTTGTTCCCTCGTCTTGCTTGTTTGGGGCTGAGTCTTATTCCGGTCAAAGAGACAGAAAGAGTGTCTGGCAAGGTTTCCAATATAAATCAAAGGTCTGGCAAATTCTCCAAGTGTTTATATATACACAGTTAAACGCACCTTATAACGGGCGTCGATAAAACCAGGAACATGGAACATTCCGGAACATTCCGGAACATGCCGGAACATCCCGGAACATCCCGGAACATGAAAAAATAAAAGTAATTTTCATGAAAAAAAAAATTAATTAAATAAAATGATAATAATAACATAGTGTTTGTAAAAATTAATAATAACAAAATAACATAAAATAACAAAATATAAATAAATAAATAAATGATTAAGAAAAAGAAACTCATCTCCGAGTATGAGAAAACAATATTTTGTCGCAAATAATTTGTTGGGCGAGTGAAGGTCCATGCAAATGACAGAAATGAGTGAAGGCTTCCTTCTAAATTCAAAATATATTAAAATGGGTCGCGAGGAGGGGGGTTTTCAAGCTTTACTCACACAGCTACCTCTTGTAATTGTTTGCCATGAGTTAATCATTTGGCGGTTAACCATTTACGGTTCTGCGATGGTCTGAAATGTCGGTGCAGTATGGCATGTCTAGCCGAGTCGGTAATTAAGTTACTAAAGTCCAAAGCGACGAGCCCCCAAACGGTTTTTTTTAAATTAATTTCAAAGTTTACACTTACAAAAACGTTCAAGTGTTGCAAGTAACAACGACAACGTGTACAAGTTCATAAATACAGCCAAAAAACTGGCTGTATTAGGTTTTTTTGTGAATTTTGAATTTTAGTCTTCATTTTGTTTAAAAAAGCAGGAGCTCATGGGGCTTGGGCTCCTGAAAAAAGTTAATTTCTATTTTATTTTCTCGCAAAAATTAATTTTCCGGGCAAAAGGCCACTAAAATGCTCGAATAATGCTCAATGCTTTTGCCTCACTAAAATGCTCAAAAAAATGCTAGCATAACGTACAAAAGCCTACCCCAAAGCTCTTCTTACAGTCGCAAAGCCGTCATGGCAAACATTTACAAGAGGTAGCTGTGTCAATAAAGCTTGAAAATTCCCCCCCTCGCTACCCATTTTAATATATTTTGAATTTAGAAGCAAGCCTTCACTCATTACTGTCATTTGCATGGACCCTCACTCGCCCAACAAATTATTTGCGACAAAATATTGTTTCTCATACTCGGAGATGAGTTTCTTTTTCTTAATCATTTCTTTATTTTTGGTGTTTTTTTTTCTCTCTTTTTTGGTAATTTTATGTTATTTTGTTATTATTAATTTTTACAAAAACTATGTTATTATTATCATTTTATTTAATTAATTTTTTTTCATGAAAATTATTTTTTATTTTTGCATGTTCCGGGATGTTCCGGGATGTTCCGGAATGTTCCGGGATGTTCCATGTTCCGGGTTTTATCGACGCCCCCTTATAACCTCCCCTGCGCTTAACGACTGTCTTTTGGTCCATAACTTTCAAAACAACTGCTCCACAGAATGTCACTGCGTAACGGCGCAAAAGAGTATCGAAGTATGACTGCACAATAAATGTCACAAAATCTACCTGAGCGGTCCCTTCGGGATTTTCTGTCTTTACGTCATCCTATCCATTTCGTACTTGCGGGCGCAAACAATAGAAACGTCATCATTACCTACCGATTCCTCGCGGCCCCAGTTCGAGCAAATCGAAATTTTTTTCTAATATACTGACTGTATATTTGAACTGTAAGTACTGTCCTTAATATACGCGCGAGTTACTAGGGTGCCTCCTCGGGGAATTATGACCTAAATTTGGAAACCGCTGAATTTCTTGAATTGGGTCTTTGTGATTTTGGTGAAACTCTGTTCAGCGCAAGGCACTATTAAATGCGCACTATGTGTAGCCGAGAGATTTTCACGAAAAAATGCCGGCAACACTGGCAGATTTTTGACTCAGACCTCAAAGGGGCGTGGCATTATAACCACGTGACATTTACTCCGATCGCCAAAAATTTTATGTTATATTGTAGATTGATCAACAGTGATCAGTGATCAAGTGATCAACAGTGCGTAAGACATTTGACCATTTGTCCTGCAATTTCAAAAATTAATGTCAGTGATACATGTATATATACTATTTACGTCAAGTTGGTATTCAGGGTTTTTTCATCTTGCTTTGTATCAAAACTTAAACATGAGCAAATGAAAATTAATGTTCTTAGACTGCCAACAGCAAAGTGTCATGAGTACAAAGAAGGCCAACCTCTGAAGAACTTTAATCTGGAGACCTTTTCATTTGCACTCAACCCACAACGTGTCATTAATCATGTGTTTCTCATTATTAAACAGTCCCATTCTGGCAATCACTAAATACGGCATTGAAAACCAAATTCAGCTAACCAAAAACATTAAATGATAAAATATTAACACCCAACCTGAACATCATGATAATTTCTCCAGGTGTTACAGTTTCTAGCTATAGCAGCATAGTCAGGCTGTAATGAGAGAGAACTCTTATATAAGCTAAATTAAAACAAACTATGTTTTAGAGATGTTAAATAGGTGTTAAACCAGAAGGTTTTGTCCAACTGAATAATAGTATTAAAAGTTTAAAAAAGAAGGTTAAAGGTTTGTTTATAGTTGATCTCATTTATCCAGCTAGTTTACAGGCATTCCACTCAAATAATTAGAAACAAATAATTCAAATATAATTAATTAAGCGTAACAAGATTAAAAACCCCAACTGCCAGGAGACAACCAATTGGCTATTTACAAGAGTGGCCAAGGATTTAAAATCCGGCTTAGCCAGAGACCAGAGCGGGACCACCAGGTAATTGCAAGTCCGACACACTGACCACTCAGCCACGCTGCCTACTATAATCATAATTGCTAAAAAGTTTTTATCTTTTAAAATTTCCAGAAGATGACAAATAATTATTGAATATGCAGTTGTTGGTGACAAAACATACTTTTAGGTCCACTGAGGACATGCATTGAAAATTCTTAGGGAGAGGAAGGGATCAGAAAACATAAATGAAGCAAATAAAAGTAATAAAACTTAAATTCCCACTGAAAGAAGTGTGGTGAGAGGCTGATACAGAATATGTATAATTATTATCTTTTTGATGGTGGATGTTGGTAAATCCCTGAAAAAAAAGAAGGAGCAAGCCAAGTCCCTTACAAAGCAGGACTTATATTCATTAGTGATTTATCACAGGGGGCGGTCTCAGAAATACTTGTAAAGCATTGAAAGGACTTGATTTTTCTCTTGTTACATGCAGATGAGGTTTTTACTGTTTATGAAAAATATGCTAATAGAGAAGATGTTCGAATTCTAGTTAATTATTAACACCTTCTGAAAAAGTATTTTAAAGAAATTAATTAATCTTGTTGGATGTCATGCTCCCAATTAGCTCTACTTTACCGCCCTGCATCTGACTGTTTGATTTACACACCTTGATGCCAATTTTTTGCTGGTAATCTGGCCATTCACAACTTAGTAGGATTGGCCGTCCAGTTGCATTTAGAGCCTCTGTGAACTTGAGGTAACCGACATCAAACGTAGATGGGTCAGAAAAGCAACCATCAACTTTGAGGTAGTCAATTTTCCAGCTGGCAAAGGTCTGTGTTATCAATAAAAAGGCAAAATGTCAGCTTTTTCTTCTTCAACTTAATATGAATTTCTAAACCCCGGTTTTATGTTTTGCTACATTACATAAAAAGCAACTGAAAACACTACATCCTCAATAACTGAATCTTTTTTCTGTAGATTACCATTACCCTCCTTCCTCCAGTTTTGTAAGTCTCAGCAATTCTGCCCCTGAGTAAACTATCTGAGGTAATAAACAAGTAACATACAGTAATATTTGAAGGGCTCAAAAGTGTGTTTAAAAATATATTTTAAATTCAATATTTTACCTTTGCATCCTGTTCAATGTGTTCAATACTTCCTGGATAACCACCACATGTCAGAAAACCATAATCTGATCCACAAATAAAAAGATAATTAATTTAAATACAACTAAAAGCTATTTCTTAAGCCACCCTTTTTCTCATATGACTAGACTGGCGTGATTCTAACTCTCAAAATACTGACGAGATTCTGCTTTTCAAAATCACAGAATTGGACAAGGCCACCAGATGACCCCTGGTTTAAAGCTGGGGGGGATGGCTAACGATAAGTTCTTGATTCAGCTTTCTCATTAACATTTTGATAAGTAAATGACACATACCGGCATACAATCCAAGTTTCAGTCCTTTGCCATGCAACTGTGTATCACAAGAGTAAAACAATTAGCAAAATCACAAAACCTAAGAGTGCTGCAACTCTTAAACAAAAATATATTTTAATTAATTTGGAATATCAAATTGTTTTGATTTACAGACAATTAATATCAAAATAGAGTACAAAACGTTTTTGCCAAGGAAATTCATGTTCTCAGGGGTAATAATTTATTTGATTTTGCAAACACCTTCACTGCACTTAATCCAGGCTGGAGGGTTCTCCCTCACTGTGCTTATATACAGTGATATGGCTTGCTGACCTCTGTGGGGAGTTTGATCTAGACAGGATACACCACCTGAGACATCTAGAACAGGGCATAATTATTATACCAGTTTTTGGAAACACAAATTCATAGTATTAAGCTAGGAAATAAATATATAGAAATCACTAAGTCACTGTTTCCTGAGACAAAAATCGTTGCTCCACCTTATCTTTCTCCACCCAGGTGTTTATATTTTAAATTCTTATTTAAAAATGGATACTGGAAACCAGCTGCTCAAGGGAGAACCCTGCAATTATGGACAAGCATCCCCTCCATGGAAGAGTTGCAAAACTTCTTGGTGCTAACATATTAACAATTCAAATCAGGGATAACACTACAGCCATCTTTGCACCTCCTTGGCTCATGTATGCCTTTTCTACTATCTACTGTAACTCTTAAACATACATGTAGCTTTGCCTTCAATGCAAATCCTTTAAAATGGAGTGCAAATTTAGAGACCTTTGCAAGATACAGCCACCCAAAACCTTCTTGAGTATGTACCACCGCCCCATTCCCCTAACTAATGATAAACCCACAGTACATCTGCAGTCAAAAGGTAGAAAACTACTTAAGGTAGTTCCCTTGTTTTGCACTGCACATCACTTCGTGCGCATAACGTTCATTGCAACTTCACTTACATAAACAGGCACATAGGGTAAAAACCAGCATGAAATGTCCTTTTGATGGGAATTACCTTAACTATATACACAAAATTAATAATGTACTATATATATTAAACATCTCACATAGTCTGCAAGGGCCTTCATTCCACTGGGGAATCTGGTCCTGTCTGGCCGAAGACTACCACGAGGGTCTCGTTTCTTGTTTGACCAACAGTCCTAAAAAAAGTCAGTCATAGCAGTATAATTTTGTTAACTCTGCATCCTGTGTCCCTGATGCATAAAAATCTCCAAAGATGCACAAAAGTTCATGGCATGCATCCCGTAGGATGCAAATATTGATCAACTGATCGATCTGAGGATGTTTTTGTAGAATATCCTGTTCGTGTGATTTCTGTGGCTGTTCTTGTGTCTGTTGTTTAACCACGCATATTTCTTTTAGTTTTCAGTGTGGTTTACAAAAGAATATATTTTATCTATCTGGTCACATAAAGGGCCAAGCATTTTCAATTTAGGACTTGTTATTTTTTGAACAGGGACTCAATGATTCTGTAGTGGGACTCATGATTTGTTCGCAAGATGAGTCCTAGGACTCACCATAACTATTTGTAACAAAATCACTGCCATAGCCGTTAATTAAATATATTGTGTGGTTCCAGAAAATATCCATACCCCCCACGGAAGGGATTTGCCGTATGACCCCCCCTCCCCTCCGGAATTTCCAAAATTTTCGTACACCCCCTGGAAATTTTGCTATCTCTAATTGAAGTGAACAAGGAAGTAGTTTTGTTCCCTACGATGCCAAATTTTGTGAGTTTCGTATATTTTCTGTTGAATTGTATAACAGATAAGCGAATTCCTCATGCGAACTCCTTATGCGCTCAAGTCACAGACAAATTTTGTGCGTTTCATGTAATTTCTATTGAATTCTACAATTCTGCAAATGAATTGCAAGGTCGCGTAGGAAACATAACTGTACTTTTCTCGCACTGCGTCAAGAAGAAGTCGAAGAAAGCATCACTTGAAGAAGTATAATTAAAGAGATCAGGACCTCGTGGCGCGACAAGACAGTGTGAGTATCGAATTTCGTTCTACGAAATTTACATATTTGAGTTTGCAGTAAAATTGCGCGTCGCCGATGAATTGTCACGCAAAATTTAACGTGCTGGAAAAGACTCGTGTAACTTGTTTGTGATAGAGAAACAGTCAAGAGAAGAAGAAATGCAACCAATTGAAAAAATTTATTTTTCGTGTTTTGTGTTTTCGACATGCAAGGAAAATGAAGTTTCGTTCCACTGGCTCATAAACTACAAAAGCGTAAAAGATAAAAAATATTTTTTTCGGGAAACTTGTTGAAAAAAAATCTTAAGTATTGAATAAAACGTGTGTCGATACTGTCGATAATCGATTGATAATATGAAAGCGAAGATGGCTACAAAGGAGCAGAGATCCGTAACTATTTCATATATGATGCTTTTGTAAACAAACTTCGTAACGTGACCTGGAGAATAACAGATCGTTCGACGCGAGTGGCTAGCGACGAAATGGTTTTGGGATGGAAACTCGGCTAAAATTTATCTTTCAACAGATGGCTTCAGTCGCTCGAACGGTCGACAAATTCTTTTTCGAACAGATAGCCCGAGCCGTTTGAACGGATAACAAGTTTTTCAAACGGATATCCCAAGCCGTTCGAACGGATGACAATTTTTTTCAAACGGATAGCCCAAGCCGTTCGAACGGATGACAATTGTTTTTGAACGGATACCCCAAGCCGTTCAAACGGATACCAAATCCGTTCGAAAGGAACGTTTTCGCGAGAGAGGTCACGCCAAGGGACTGACAAAATATGTTCGCTATGTCCATTAATCCATAGGTTTAGTAGCTCTTTAACTTTCGTCGTGTTTTATATCTTCGCAAATAAATTGTCGTGGTAAATTTTTGTGTTTTTTCTTTGTTACTCTCTTACGCGTCACGAGAACCCTCTGGAAATATTTCCCTATGGTGACCCCCCCCCTCCCCACTGGAAAATTAGGCAAATTGACCCCCCCTCCCCCCTGGAAAATCCGATCCATTCCGTGGGGCGGGGGGGGGTATGGATATTTTCTGGAACCGCACATTATGAATTATTATTAATTAATTTATATATTTATAGGTTGGAAGACTGCACACTTAAACATTTGTTTTACTTTATAAGCATTCAAATCATGTGTGTATGTGTGTCTGTTGTGCCCACATGCAGGCAGGTCCTTTTCCTTACACAAAATCAAATCATATAAACTTTAAATTCGTTTATTAATTACCCATTTGTAAACTGTACACTAACTACTTCTTTTCAACTTATCACAAGTTTTAATGAAAAATCAATTGAATTCTTGCCTTGAATAGCATTATTTTACTACATTTATTTATTTAAATCATTATTACTGACAATAATTGCTGTGATGGCATATATTAAACCTCCTTGATACACTCAGAATCAAATTTGTTGACATTCAGACCCAGCTCTGATCAATTGTTCCTAGTACTCTTTGGCTCTTCTTTTTAATTTGGATGGTATGATTTAGGCACATGCCTGATATTTCATGTCCTTTAGAATTCCTGTCCCCGTAATCTCCTGGCTTTAGTTCCTGCACTATACCCCATCATCCTTCTTAGCTTAGTTAATAATAAAATATTGCAACACTCACATCAATGCTGACATACTCATACCCAGCATCTTTATAGCCATCCTCAGCAAGCCGGTCTGCCTGTTGTTTAATCAAGCGTTCACTGTAATGATTAAAATCAGAGCAATTTATCACTTTCTTGTGTAAATTTCAAACCCATTTTGCACTCATTATTGGCTTTTTTAAGGGTTGACCACCAGGATACCCTAAGATTTGTTTTTAGCTAGGGTGAAACAAAAGAGTACATGAACCAATAGACTAAATCCCTCTCCCTGGAGTTTGACTAATAGTCGCGGGTCGCGGGTCGCGGGTCCAATGTCGCGGTC
Organism: Porites lutea; assembly: GCF_958299795.1. NCBI lineage: Eukaryota > Metazoa > Cnidaria > Anthozoa > Scleractinia > Poritidae > Porites > Porites lutea. Next base: position 25,839,405 of record NC_133205.1, on the reverse strand, counting down.
GCGGGTCCAATGTCGCGGTCACGGGTCCAAAGTCGCGGTCGCGGGTCCAAAGTCGCGGTCGCGGGTCCAAAGTCGCGGTTGCGGGTCCAATGTCGCGGCAGGGGAAAATGATTTGGAGTTCGAGGTACTTGAGTGAAAACGAGTGATATGAAAAAAATATAAAGGGCAAAAAATCGTTTTTATGCATGATACTCTATATACGGTAGCCAATTTACAGGTTACGGATGTTAGAGGCAACAAAATAATGTCTCAAGAAAAGACCTAAAAGAAAAAGCTGGCCGACTTTTGTGTTCACCGCAAGTTCATTTTGTTTTCTTTCTATCGGGCCCAGTTATGTATAAATTCAGCTTTGAATGTACTTATGCATAACAGTATCTGATAAAAATGTTACCATGAGTTACCATTGTTTTCTTCTTGTCTATGAATTGCTCACAAATTCTTAGGGGTGCATTCACTGAAAAATGTGCGATACACTTCATAGACTATAAATTATAAACGTTACAACAACTTAAAAACTTTTTTAAAAACGGCTAACTCGGGCTCGAAAAGCTACGAGTCTGTCGGTAGAAGAAACGAGAACTGTTTCAATTTTAACAAATGTTTTCGGCAAAAATAAAGAAAACGCTTGTTGAAAAACTTCCTGGTCGCAAACTCCCAAAATAAACTCTTTGCACAAGTAACTGGAAAGAGGAGGAGAGACGTTGGGCTTGAAGTGCCAGTAAAGTACATTCAAGTGGGTATTCAAGGCATGAATTTAATATAGAAACAGGTAATAATCCACAGAAAGAGGGGATAAAGCACGAGCTTTATCCTCTCTTGTCCACAGATAGGAGTTTGTTCCCACTAACGATTGAAATCCGGAATCCAAGTTCTACCAAGAGAGAATAGATCACAGGGCGCGATCCATTCAACCAAATTTTCCGGAAATTTCGGTCCAAAACTCAATGGATCAGTTCGGTCCAACCGGAAAATGTTCGAAAAAACGGGTCCACATTTTGAGGTGGACCACTTTTCCCGGTCGGACCGGTTGGAATTTTGGTTGAATGGATCGCGCCCATAGTCTCTTGGTTCTACTGACAAAGACTTGAATCCAGTACCTGGAATCTGGAATTACTTACCTAATTTATTGTCTTTTCTTAGCTCTGGTGGAGTTGATAACTTACCGTTTTCAGTGTCTGGTTTACTTTCTTTTTCAGCTTCATGATATCGGGCGTTATTATTTCCTTACCTACTTACTCACTTAGTTATTTACGATGCATGTTTTCAAGATTTGACCGAGACGCACTTTGAATGGCTTCCTATTGTCAGGTTGTCCTGGTTGTCATTTAGGTGAAGAGAACAAGAAGTTATATTGAACACTCTGGGTTGCCGTCTCAGTTGTAAAAATAAAAGCATTAAGCGAAAATCTTGCTTCCAAGAACAGACTCCTTTCTGTGGATTATTACTTGTTCCATATTAAATTCATGCCTTGAATACCGTTTGAATGAAGTTTCATGCGCCTATTTACATTTTCTTTCAGTTTTGCCGAAAACATTTGTTAAATATAAGAGTTCTCGTTTCTTCTACCGACAGACTCGTAGCTTTTTGAGCCCGAGTTCGCTTTTTTAAAAAAAAAAGGCTTTAAGCTGTTGTAACGTTTATAATCTGTAGTCTATGAAGTGTATCGCATATTTTTCAGTAAATGAACCCCTAAGCATTTGTGAGCAATTCATCGACAAGAAGAAAGCAATGGTAACTTATGGTAACATTTTTCTTATCAGATACTGTTATGCATAAGTATATTCAAAGCTGAATTTACACATAACTGGGCCCGATAGAAAGAAAAACAAAATAAACTTGCGGTGAACACAAAAGTCGGCCAGCTTTTTCTTTTAGGTCTTTTCTTAAGACATTATTTTGTTGACTCTGACATCCGTAACCTGTAAATTGGCTACCGTAGAGTATCGTGCATAAAAAAGATTTTTCCCTTTATATTGTGTTCATATCAGTCGTTTTCACTCAGCTGTTACCTCGAACCCCAAATCATTTTCCCCTACCGCGACATTGGACCCGCGACCGCGACAATGGACCCGCGACCGCGACATTGGACCCGCGACCGCGACTTTGGACCCGCGACCACGACTTTGGACCCGCGACTCGCGACCCGCGACTATTAGTCGAACTCCTCTCCCTGGGGGTAGAGACGCCAGAATATATGTAAGTTATTTATCGGCCAACCTCGTCCCCAGGGCTTTTCCCTTAAAAAAATGGGTGAGAGTTAAGGTAAATAGAACTAGGCTGTGTACGGCGGTCCACTTCGCGAGAAATGAAATAAAATATCAGAAGAGTCGCGAAAACGGACTTTTCCAGTACAAACTTTACGCATGTACGATAGCTTGTTTGTCATTTATATGTACTTATATCGCTCTATAAACGTTGTTATAAATGTTACTCGCTGTCCCCTTCATTGAAATCGGAGAAAAGCAAAAAACTACCATAGCCAGTATCGTTAATCGTCAAGAGATATAAAAGGCCGCCCAACATCGCGCGCTGTGAGGTTACGCATAATTTTAGCTTTTCACCTAGCGCTAATTTATTACACCCAGGATTTTAAGGTGTACGAGGGGACATGTGACCAGCCGATGCCAGGGCCTTTTCCCGCCCCACCCATTGTTTAAGGGAAAAGCCCTGGGGACGAGGTTGTTTATCGGCTAGAAGCTCCCCGTAGGGAAAGTCATTTGTGGCACCAGGCCGGAGACATATTGATTATGTTTTCCTTTCACCATATTGTTTTCTAATTCATTTGTCGCATACATATTTATGTTTCAGTGGGTTTGGTGCCCCCAGGCTGGCGAGCAAGTGTTTAAATACTAAGAACAAACAGACCCTTCCACGGTTTTTCCAACTTTTTTAGCGGATGAGTTAGGGAAACTACGTCGCCACCACTGGAAAGAGAACCTTAAAATTAGTAAACTTGCCAAGTTTGAAAGTGATACGTCTTAAGGTGATTCCCTAGTTTTGCACTGCGCATCTCTTACTGCGCATAACAAGATGGCCGCCGTAAAAAAGAGCATGTGAAGTAATATTATTAAAATGAAGTTGACTGAAGAGAAACGCTATTGGAATTTTTGCTTGCTGTTGTTTCTTGCCGAGGTGAGACTCAGTGTGTTGGGAATGTGCATAAAGTAAGCAGTACGCGTGTTGCTGAGTTCGACCTCCTCTCGGAGAACCTCGATAGTGGGTGTTTACTCACTTTGATTTTCATTTAAACACTTTCTATATCACATTGTGTCCTAAATGTGATATCTCGATGTAAATTCTGTAAAAACGGATTTTTTAATACTTTCCTCCCCCTTTCACATACATTCTATTTTGAAACTCGCCCCATTCCTCTCTCAAAAATCGGAGAAAATGCGTTTCGTGCGCACTTTCTGCAGCTCTACCGCAAAAACGAGTACGGTGACCCCCATTTTTTATTTCATGATTTTAATAAGGACAGTGCTTTCTTTCAATGAGCAAAAAATTGGCACAAATCTATGTTCAGTTTTTTGGCAATTTTACTAAATTGTACGGATTGAGCCATCACGGGTCGAAAAGCGTGCTTCCAATTTAATTCTACTTTGGAGCGTAAAGTAACAACAAGGGATTAAAAGGCATTTTTCTGGTACGTAAGTGGATAACAATACATTAAAGTCAAATTCTGTGTGATGCCACATGCATCATCGAAAAAATCTTCCCTTTTTGTCTAGTTTTGGGCTGCCCACGGTTTTTGTAAAAGGGTCCTAAATAGCCGTATTTGTCAGCATTGTGACGTCAAAACGAGCACGGTGACCCCCACTTTTTATTACTTTTTTATCATCTTCTTGACTTGTTACATCAGTGTACCAAGTTTTAGCTACAATCTATGTTAGGTTCTTTTACTATGGAATCACCTTAAGCGAGTGAAGATGTACCGTAAAATTCCGAAAATAAGCCCCGGGGCTTATATTTTTCAAACGCCCTTTTTGAGGGGCTTATATTCGGAGGGGCTTATCAAAGGGGGGAAATTTGTGTTTCAAAATCGATTGGGCTACTAGCTTGTAGTGGGAAGGAAATTTACCATTTTTGCTTTGTTTTACTTTGTATTCGAGGGCAAATTCCAAGTACAAGCCCCCCCGCGGGGGCTTATATTTGGAGGGGCGATTTAGCAGAGGGTTTTTTGCATTATGATTTTGGGGGCTTTTATTTGGAGGGACTCATACATGGAGGGGCTTATTTTCGGAATTTTATGGTAGCTCCACAAAGTGGCAAAAATTTACAGACATTTGTATGGTGGGAGGCAAGTTTGTGCCCCCACCGTACAAATGTCTTTAAAATTTCGCGACTTTGGAGAGCTATATCTTCATTAGATTTCAACAAATCGCTTTCAAACTTGGCAAGTTTACTAATTTAAAGGTGCTCTTTCCAGTGCAGTCAATGGTTTTACCCTAATATTTGTCCATGCCAAAGTTGGAAAAAAATGTGGAAAGTTCTATTCAAGCAAGAAATGGTGGGACAAAATATGGAATACACCGAAGACTGCCTCTACCCCATAAAGAAAATTATTTCTCCAAACTCTACGAATCCCCTCCCAAACCCCCGGATGTCCCGGGGGTGTTGTGAGGATCAACCCTTCCCCCCGGAAAAGCCAATGTCGACACTGTACGTATATGTGTGAGTCTGAGTCAACCTCTGCTGATTACTAACTGTTGTAATAAACCCCTGAGTTACTTGCAACTTGTGGAATGACACATCTAAAATAGATTTGATGAAGGTTTATCTATAACGCATTGCTCACCTTATGCAGTCGTTGGGATATTTGATGCAATTTACGTTGCATCTGAACCTTTCCCAGTCCATCCAGCCCACTGTTCGATTAAGAGAAAATGGAAAAATTAAAAGTGACATTTCCCGACCGCCACTTTCTCTTTCTGTTAACTGAAGATCAATCAAATTGCCAGCTACGTGTTCCACGAAGCAAAACTAAGACTTCCTAAGCCATTGTCTAGCCCAAAAACCACTCCGTCGTCGACAAATCCATGAATCAGAAAGGCAACTACAAAGAAGAAACACTTCTCCATCATAGCGTTGTCCGGTTTTCTTTGTCGATCATACGACCCGCATTAGACCGCGTGAGCTTTAATCTTGGGGAGAGTGAGCTGCTAAAATTGGCCCTCAGATCTCATTCTCAAGTTACTCTACAAAGTGTTGTCACGCTACGATTTTCATAGAGCCGTGTTGAATGAAAAATATCTAGCCTGCGAAAACATCCGTCACTGGGGACGCGGCAAAGAGGGAGGAGAAACGGATGTTTTCGCAGGCTAAAAAATATCATGTTTTTACAAGAATTGTACAGCATGGATAATCTTTTTCTTCTTTGAAGAAACGCATCGTAAACGCCGATACTCCCCTTTTCGCTCCAGTACATTGTATTTTTCAACTTGCCCGTACAGTTGATAGTTTAGGCGATAGCCGCAACATCCTGGGGGGAGTACCCCCAGAAAATTTAGGGCTGGGGTGTGCGGCATGGTTCCTAAAACACCTGACGCTATTCTGACTGGAAACACTATTCGCAAACAATGAATGGTCGGAACAGAAAATGCTCATTCTATTTCAGATCCCAGCTGCTAAAATCTGTACAGTATGTTGCCCAGTATCCGGACACTTCAGTTTAACATTGCAATAACTTTCCTTTGTTAGTCGCAAGAGATCTGAAATTTGACACAGAGAAAACCTATTTAGTCCTTAATATGACGAAAGACAGTTTAACTTTTTTGCCTTAGTTTCCATCGCGAAATTAATATTTTTGCAGAGCTCCTATGTTGCCCAGTATCCTGACAGCTGGCCCAGTATCCGGACACAACAATAACAACGTAATTGTACATACATAACGTCATCTCATCTATGGATTTTTATGTTTGAAATTTTTCATCTTAATGTGCCATATGTCAGACGTCTTATTCTGGGTTTTTCTCCTTCCTATAGATCTATTCGGCTGACTCACTGTCGTACCCGATTCAAACCCTTTGGGTATAAAACGTTTTGTTTTAGGAATTTCCATATCATTAAAATGTGAATGCCACATTATAACGCAAATACAATACACAAAGAATCTTAACCCCGGGAGCTTTCAATTGGGTACAACAGTCATGTCTCTTAAGATCGTGACAACGCTAAAAATAGGCAGTAAAGAATGCAGAGTATGTGCGTTCTATCTTCCTCGCTTTAAGATCAACTTGATAAAGTTTATAAATGCTCAAATCAATTGTTATTGTTCTATTCCTTCATCAGGTTCATGACCTAAATTGGTCTTAAAATATACAGCATTCTGTATAAAGTAATAATTGTGACTTATCGGCCTAGAGTAGCTACCTGCAGATCTCTCTGTAGAAAGGGGGGATTACTGTTTAGGTGCGTGTTATAGGGTCGGCAATATTTATGTTATCTCTACTGCACACGTGACAATACTAAAATATTTGCATGGTCCACCCTCCTCTTCGTCTTTAGAGAGTCACCCTTAGGTGAATTCTTTTTCGAGGTTTCTTAGCCTCGAGCCTCGAGCCTCCGAGCGTGGTGTTGCTTCTTCTTCATAATTCATGTCCAGCATTTACATAACCTTAGAGAAGAGGAAAAACTGCGAAACAGTGGATATATGGCGTAATCTAACAATTATCAAATTTGAACCCGTACTGATAAGGAAGAAAGCTTGGTTGGAGATCGGATTTCTTAACTTTAAGTTTCTTTCAACAGCTGGCATTGAAACAATGGTTATATCTGCTATTCAAAATAAAAACAGTTCTTAAGGAAAAATGTAAAAAACCAGACAGAAATAAAACCAAGTGCTCATAAAGCGCACTGAGCTTCTCGTGACTCAGGGAAAGTGCAACATTAAACTCAACTTGTCAGACTATTCTACCCTTCCACACCTCCGAGAAGTGTGGAACTAAGTAAAGAATGACAAAGGGTTCTTAACGGGGGAAAAGTGCGACAATATCCTTACTTTGTCAGACTATTCCACAGTTCCACACCTGTGAGAAGTGTGGAACAAGGTAAAGAATGACAAAGGGTCCATGACTGGGGAAAAGTGTGACATTATCCTTACTTTGTGAGACTTTTCCACAAATCCACACCTCTGGGAAGTGTAGAACTAAGTAAAGAATGACAAAGGGTTCATGACTGGGGGAAAAGTGCCACAAAATCCTTACTTTGTCGGACTTTTCCACACTTCCACACCTCTAAGAAGTGTAGAACTAAGTAAAGAATGACAAAGGGTTCATGACTGGGGGAAAGTGAAACATTATCCTTACTTTGTCGGACTTTTTCACACTTCCACACCTCTGGGAAGTGTGGAACAAGGTAAAGAATGACAAGGGGTTCGTGACTGGGAGAAAAGTGCGGCAGTATCCTTACTTTGTCAGACTTTTTCACACTCCCAACCTCTGAGAAGTGTAGAACTAAGTAAAGAATGACAGTGGTTTCGTACGACCAGGGAAAAGTGTGACATTATCCTGACTTTGTCAGACTTTTCCACAGTTCCACACCTCTGAGAAGTGAAGAACTAAGTAAAGAATGACAAGGGGTTCTTAACAGGGGGAAAAGTGCGACAATATCCTTACTTTGTCATGCAGACTTTTCCACACTTCCAGACCTCTGAGAAGTGTGGAACTAAGTAAAGAATGACTAAGGGTTCATGACCGGGGGAAAAGTGCGACATTTTCCTTACTTTGTCGGACTTTTCCACACTTCCACACCTCTGGGAAGTGTAGAACTAAGTAAAGAATGACAAAGGGTTCATGACTGGGGGAAAAGTGCGACAATATCCTTACTTTGTCGGACTTTTCCACACTTCCACACCTCTGGGAAGTGTAGAACTAAGTAAAGAATAACAAAGGGTTCATGACTGGGGGAAAAGTGCGACAATATCCTTACTTTGTCAGACTTTTCCACACTTCCACACCTCTGGGAAGTGTAGAACTAAGTAAAGAATGACAAAGGGTTCATGACTGGGGGAAAAGTGCGACAATATCCTTACTTTGTCAGACTTTTCCACACTTCCACACCTCTGAGAAGTGTAGAACTAAGTAAAGAATGACAAAGGGTTCATGACTGGGGGAAAAGTGCGACAATATCCTTACTTTGTCGGACTTTTCCACACTTCCACACCTCTGGGAAGTGTAGAACTAAGTAAAGAATGACAAAGGGTTCATGACTGGGGGAAAAGTGCGACAATATCCTTACTTTGTCGGACTTTTCCACACTTCCACACCTCTGGGAAGTGTAGAACTAAGTAAAGAATGACAAAGGGTTCATGACTGGGGGAAAGTGAGACAATATCCTTACTTTGTCGGACTTTTCCACACTTCCACACCTCTGGGAAGTATGGAACTAAGTAAGAAGAGAAGAAACTCTGGATTTCATGGCCAGGGCTGGACATGGCTCAGTTCACTCAGTTTAGATAGCTTTGATAAGTCGCTTTTATTCTCGATAAGTTTCACGATGGAAGGTTCACTCTTAAGGATCGCTCGTAAATTTGTCTCTCCAAATATTCACTCTTAAATTTTCGCTCATAAACTAGTGCATCGTAAAGGTTGGGGAGCGTGTCGTTCCCCAAAAAGCTATAATCTTTCTCTTGACTGTCCTAAGATTTCAATGAGCCAGCGATATATCTCAGTCAGCGATATATCCCTAACAATGTAACGTTAAAAAAACGACAGAAACCGTCTGCATTTTAAGACCAGTGGCAGCCTTCGGCTGGGCCCCGGTAATAAACTTGTTTAGGAAAAACTGCTTAAGTGCGAGATTTGAGTCTTTTACTATAAACAGACAGAAATTTCGCAGTTAACGAGAAATAGTTAAGTGCGAGATTTGTGTTTCTTACTATTATTAAACAGAGAGAAATTTCGCAGTTAAGGAAAAATGTTAACTGCGAGATTTGAGTCTTTTACTATAAACAGACAGAAATTTCGCGGTTTACAAAAAATAGTTACGCTGTGGCTATATAACCGGTAACCGGTCAAGGTTTTCAAGACACTAAATGGCCGGCAGTCCTATATTATCAGTAAATTTCAGCTCGACCGCCGGTCAAGGTTTTCAACACACTAAATGGATCCTTCTCGCAATCAATGACGCAACGAAATCTCTACCATGACATCCATCCCACTGTAATTAAATAAATAGGGGTGGGGTGGGGTAGGGCGAAGATTTAGTCAAACATTCACAACTAATAACAAAACTCCATAATCTGATTGGCTACAGGCAGCCCTGATTTCAACACAAAGTAATGAGACAATACGGATCATTTCCGAGCACTAAAAGCCCTAACTGAGGCCGAAAGCAAAACTCCTGCCACGCAAGTCAGACCGGCTGAATTGGACATAACGCCCTCAGTCCGTTTACCATCATTAATATACTAATAAATTCGGATTACATGAGCACAAGTAAAATAGAGGTAGATGAATAAAACTGGGCGTGTGTAAGTAGTAAAATCGATAAATAAAATCAACGCTAGTAGACATCTCAAGACCATATTGGAGATCAACATCTGATCTTTTAGCTTATATTGTTTAACCATTGTTTGAACAGGTACCAAACCCGTCTCATAAGCAAACTTTACTAAGATGCTTTAGAGCGGTTTCCACTTGACTGTCGAAAGTAATTGAGGAATTGGTTTGGTTTTGGTTTTACTACGCCCTTTGGTTGGCTAGTGTATTTACTTTGGTTTTGGTTTTACGACAGTCAAGTGAAAAACCGCTCTAAATAAATTATGAATACACAAACAATAGCTTTGCATTGAAAACAAGGGGGCCGAGATAAATAATAAATAATAAATAATAATAATAATAATGAGTCTTTATTTCACCAAAAGATAAAACTAGATATCTTATATGTTACAATAAAACGGAGGCACAAGGCCGGGCGAGGCACGAGGCACAAGAATGATAGAACGTAGAAAGTCGGGCAAGCTTTCAGTGATTTACCGATCCCAATAATCTAATAAAACAGTATTTCGGTGATCATTACGTACTCAAGAAAATATTTCGACCTACAATGACCAATTTTTGCCTTTGGTACAGAGAAACAAATGTGTGAATAATCATATTTCTATCCCTTCATGCTTTATCAGAGGAATCTAACTGTCCAATTCGGCAGGTATTTCATCTGAAAGCATTATCAAAACCTTTCATTTAGAATTCTAAGGAATGACAATGTTTTCAGTTTGTTTCTAAACAGGAACTCCGAAGCATGACAAGTCACACGAAGTATGTTCAGGATAGTTTCTGGTTATTTCCTCCAAATAAACTCTGTAATCATCCGTCTTGTTTGATTGACATCGCTTTCGGGAATCAAAGTGAATATAATTCAGATTTGGATCCGCTTCTTTCAGATCGAAAGCGGGGGGCTAATTAAGTTTATTTACAGGCCAGTGAAACATAAATACATAAATGTATCATTTCACCGTTGTTGCATTATACTTACTCGGGGGAGTAATTGCAAGTCCATTATTCAGGCAACGGATTTGTTGGAAGAACGAGCAGAGGATACTTACAACCACTGCTTGCTTCAAAACATTCATTGCTGTACTACCAAATGACTAAGACAGCCTGTTTTTAATTGCGAGTCAAGTCTGCTGCTGGTGACCTCATTTAAGTTATTTTTAATAAAAAAACAAAACAAAACAAAACAAAAAAAAAAAATCATATCAAGGTATCAACTCTTTCCCCTACCTGTCTGTATATGATTGATCAGTTCAAGTATTTTAAGTTCATTCCCTACGTTTGGCAGTACAGGGGGAAAATTTTGAGAAAAAGACCTGAAAACAACAACAAGGGGCATAAATAAAGCTTTCTGAAGCCATTTTAAGAGCGGCCGTCCGTAAATATCGCCTAGGGGTGTGCAAAATGAAAAAATCGAAAATCCCCAAACTTTGTCAGAATATAGGTCTAGGTAAACTATTTCTAGAAAAATAACTTTTAGTTCCATTGGATTTTTATTTTACGCGTACGGCGACCGAGTCGGTTTGGAGGCTCTCAGATCAGTTTTCATAGGCTCAAGACCATATATTACTTAAAAATCGTTTAAAAATTAAAGAAGTGACAAACTCTGCTTCTGAAAATCTTAATAGAAAGAAAACAACTTAACTAATAGTTCCGATGTGAAATTTTCCTATTCGACAGGAAATCTAATATTTTTCGGATTTTTAATAATTTTACTTATTTTACCGATTTTTGACAGACATAAAATTGGCAAATTTCAGACACAAAAATCACTACTTGGTATACGGCTTTGAGCCATAACTTACCTATCGATGGAAAGAGCAAGGTGTCTTCCTCAAATAAATGCAATAAAATTCTTGGGCAATCCTGCAGGGAAAATGTTTGAACGCCAAACAAAAGCGACCCTTGAGGTCAAAACACGCCATTTTGTCACGACATTCGAAGGGCAAAAACAACGATACCCCCGGTTAACAACATACTTATGAGTTTTTTGGCATGGAACTCTTTCCATTTGCCGAGACAATTTGTTTTTAAGCAGCTATATGCCTTGTTCTGTGCATTTTGTTGGGAACCGTTTGCTAACAAATGACATTTTGCGTCTTGCAATACAGTATGTGGTCCTTGGTCCGCGTGTAAAAGTCATTAACTTGAATATCTTACCCGAATCTTCACGTAACGAGCTGAAATACTCCCTGAAGATAGCTTTTATGTTCCTGTCGATAATCCTGAAGTTTCAAGTTCCAGACATATATATATATATACATATATATTTTACTTGGAATTCGCAAAAAGGCGAGCGTTTTCGATGGTCCTTGGTCCGCGAATCTGGTCCTTGGTCCGCTTCTCAGGTAAGCAGCACGATAAAAATGTAAAAATGTTATAGTTTCTACTCGAAAACGTGATTTTCACGGTATTTCTTGTATTTTTTTTCTTTTCTTGATGCAATTAAGCTAAAGTTTTTTTCGGAAGATGTTGTGAGCATAAAAAAATCTGCTTTTCTTTCAAAGACTTCAGACAACAGTCTCCCTGAGTCTCCCACACGAAAGTTGACGAGTGGTTTTTAGCGCGGTCGAAAATAATTACCAAAAGCTCTGTATGTATCCGAGGTATTAAAAAAAAGAACTTGTAGACATGTATAGGGACGACTTTTAAAACATTCTTCGAAAACAAAGGCCGTCGCTTTTTACTTTGGGAAGTTTTATTCAACCAAGGTCATAGGCCGCGGACCAAGGACCGCTGAGCGAAATTTGGTGTTATTTTTCAAGAGTCGCTAAAACAAAAAATTCGGAGTCTACAGCAATATGCTTCCAACAGCAGAAATAAGTTGATCTGAAAACCTGTTCTGCAAAAAGGTAAGTCTTCCCGTTGCGTTTTAGTTATTCGCAGGCCAAGTAAACATGACCATGTAATTTACGTTGCCGCAAAAATCCAAACTTCAAGAAAGACAAATTAACCTACCTGTCAACAAACTTTAATTTCGCGTCTTCACCCGCAGCAAGAAAGCTGAAACTTCGTCATATGAAAGAATGCTAATCAGTAAATCACGATATCTTTCATTATTCAACGTATTTTTTTTCTTGACGAAATATTTCATCATTTTCGGAAAAGACGCGGACCAAGGGCATCGGGGACTTCCGCGGACCAAGGACCACATACTGTATCTGTACTCTTCGTAAGTTGTCGCGGTCGAAAGCACATTGAAACGTCATAGCTTTTTAGAACTCAAAATAATTCACGCAATTCAACGTGGAATTGTAACTTTCTTAATATGATACCAAGAAACCCTATTTATAAACCTACCATTTTCTGAAGCCTATCAAAGATATGCAACAGCATACTGTCTTCCCATCCTGTGCCAAAATCACCGAGCGGGAATGTCACGTTTGCGTGACACAGAGCAGGAAGTGCAATGTACTTCAAACCGGAAGCTGACTGTACAATTTAAGTAGGCCTAGACAGTCATTCAAACGGCTATCCAAGCCTGAAACTACCCCGTCTTAGGACGACTCGTTTTCTTTTCTTTATATTTTAGCTGATTAGATCTTTTTTTCTAGAGATCCAACGTTGACAACCAGCAGGATCTTCTTCTACAGCTTCTGGAGTTTATTTCTTTAAGTTTCGTAGTGTGCAACGAATTCAACAGAAACGTTTATAACTGTAAACAACAATCTTTAAAAAGGCTCTAACTTATCACTAGTTAAAATATGAGAGAAAATAAACTAAATTGACTGACTGAACACACTATGACAACCTTCCACTTCCGGTTTAAGGAATAAACTGCAGAAGCCGTGGACGAAGATCCTGCGTGCTGGTTGTCATCGTTTGATCTCTAGAAAAAAAGATTTAATCAGCTAAAATATTGACAAAATAAAACTGAGACGTCCTAAGACTACTTCATCGTGTATCGCTCGAGTACATAACCCCGTCCGCAGTTGCAAGATTGGCAGAAAGCTTTGTCGCTAAGTTTGTTATGATGTCACCCACAAAGAGAACATCTTCAGCTCTTCCAGTGAGACAGCATTCGGCCTTAATCCTTAAACCTGAAACGGACATCAGAGGAGTGCAGTGTGCTACCTTTAATGTACGTACTGTTGTACCATATTTGGAATATTATAACAGGATACCCATCCATAATGGAAACGGCGTCACATCTGGGACATCCATATTTGGAATCTATCAACATATGATACCCAACCGATCAAAAGGCAAGAAATTTTCTAGTGAAATTCCTTGCGAATTTCAAAAGAAAATGTGTTGAAATATCAATTATTTATGAATGTAATTTAAAAATAGTGAAAATATGCCAAAAATGTGCTAACTTTGAGAGTGGCTTACTCTGCGAAAAGCTGCTCAGAATCGAAAAAGTAGCTCAAAATCGTACAAGTTGCTAAAAAGGTACCGAGCAGAATCTGTCTAGGCCTAGAATTAAATTCAACTGAAATTTTGTTTTTCTTTCGGTTGTCTTTTACACTTAGCGTCAGTAACATCCATAACCCCAATTCCACACCCCGACTCCCTGCCCTACCCTACCTCCGCACGCGCACAAGCCGTGAGACACAATCCCTCGTTAGCTTGGATTCCGGGAGATTTTAATTAGCAGTAAGGCCGTTCAACTATTCAGTCCCAAAAGGGTAAATTTGCTTATTTGCTGGCCTTCGATGGCTTTGAGTTGGGCACACCCCCGGGGGCCCCAGCCCGGGAGCATAACGATAACGCCGATCGCTGGCTGTGCGTAAGTCTTTCAAATGAAGCCCAGTTTTCTATGCATTCGGAGGTTAGGGAGTTTTGATCATCGAAACGATGAATAAAATTTGCCCAATACTTCGGTCTGCAACACAAACCTTCAACGGGAATAAAAAAGAACAAAAAATACCTGAAAAATGAATACAGATGCAAGATGAATTCGAACGTTAGGTTGCACATGCGAGATTTGAATACACTGTAGTAAACAGAAAATGATAGGCTACTAAAAAGATAAATGCCACTTACTGAGTTGAACCAGAGGCGGATCCAGGATTTTTTCAAAGAGGGGGTTGTAATGAGAGTGCAAGGCAAATGTCCCAGGGCCAAAGGAATGGGGAAGGGGGAGGGGG
>NC_133205.1:25617321-25819821 GCF_958299795.1 Porites lutea | reverse complement strand
AGGTAAGTTATGGCTCAAAGCCGTATACCAAGTAGTGAGTTTTGTGTCTGAAATTTGCCAATTTTATGTCTGTCAAAAATCGGTAAAATAAGTAAAATTGTTAAAAATCCAAAAAATATTAGATTTCCCGTCGAATAGGAAAATTTCCCATCGGAACTATTATTTAAGTTGTGTTCTTTCTATTAAGATTTTCAGAGGCAGAGTTTGTTACTTCTTTAATTTTTAAACGATTTTTAAGTAATATATGGTCTTGAGCCTGTGAAAACTGATCTGAGAGCCTCCAAACCGACTCGGTCGCCGTACGCGTAAAATAAAAATCCAATGGAACTAAAAGTTATTTTTCTAGAAATAGTTTACCTAGACCTATATTCTGACAAAGTTTGGGGATTTTCGATTTTTTCATTTTGCACACCCCCAGGCAATATTTACGGACGGCCGCTCTTAAGCATTTTGGGAGATTTCTGGGAAAAATTTATCTGTTCCTCACTCCCAGCAAGACTAGTGGAAGAGATCCCAGCCAGCAAGGTGCACCTACTGACCTGCAACCTAACTTACTGGGAAGTTTCCCAGCAGACGTCTGTCCAGATATTACTGGCTAGTTTGGGTGTGGTCATAGGGCAAAATTCAGCCCTTCCGTTGGGAAGGAGGGGAGGGGGGGAAAAGACGATAAGAAATTGGGTGAGGACAGAGGTTTCTGACAAATAGCACATAGCAGCTAATCCAGACATTAAATCCCCTCAGAAACGCTACATTGTCTATTTTCCAAGAACGCTTTCCTTCCAAGGACAAACTATTTTTTTCAAATCTCCAAGCCAGCAAAAATTGGCCTGAAGAGCAGATATTTTGAGGAACAGATCCGATGGGTTCCCCTGGCAGTATATTAGGGTGCAAGTTACAGTCAACTCTCGCCTGGCTTGTGGTTACCCCGTTTTCTGCGGAACCTCGCTGTTAGGGACAAAATCCAGATCCGGGGACAAAAGCTTTTGGGGTTTGACTGGAAAAAACTCCCGCTATATCAGACTGTAGCTATTACGGAATTACGGCCACTTTCTTGGTACCAAAGCCAAGGGGCCCCACTCACATATTTTAATGACGGGGGGGTCCGAAGGATTTTTTGGGGTCTGACATTTTGGCGAAAAGGGGTTTTTTTGGGTCTATGATAGACGCCGGGATTTTTTTGGGTCGCGAAAGCAACAGAGGGATTTTTTTGGGTATTGTATTTTTCATCAGCTCAAATCAAAAATAACATAAGCGCAATTTATAGTTTTGTTTTTGACCAAAACCAAGTTGAAATTGGCATGTTTTAGCTTTCCAGAAGATATATAATAAAATTTGCTGATGCAAAAACACTGAGGGATTTTTTTGGGTATGCTAAAAAAGTAGGGATTTTTTTGGGTAGACAAATTCTGAAGTTGGGATTTTTTTGGGTATGAAATATGAACCTCTGTCGGACCCCCCCGTCATTAAAATTTGTGAGTGGGGCCCCTGGGTACCAAAGTGACAATTTTATTGTTTAACTTTTAACTCTCGATAAAGCGGACACGCTGTACGCACTAGCCTGCGAGCAAGCTCCTGAAGCTCTCTGGGGCGCTCTGGCTGCGGGGCGCGAAAACGAAGGAGACTTTTTCACATAAGCTTGCCCTTGTTTCTTCCCGGATCATTAGGAGAGCTCAAGCCCTCGTGTTTCATTATCAACGACTGCTTAGCAGTTTCGGTACTCGGTATTGATAAATTCCCGTCCCCCTGTGGTTGTCCCAGTGGAATGTGTCCGACACGAGGCAGGTACAAAAGTCGTACCGGATCAACTCTGACCGCCAGTCCGGGTCGGATCAACTCGGATCGACTCGGACCAATTGGGATCGAATAAAAAAATACAAATAGAATAAAATTGGACTCGGATCAACTCGGAGCAATAAAAAAAATTAAATTAAATCAGCAAAACTGAAAGTTTAACCCATTTGGAGGGTAAAAAAGGCCAGATCATCCCTTTTTTCTCCGTGGCTTTCAGGCGCCATTTTGTTTTACTAGTGCCAGTTCCTCTTGGATCATGTTATAAACTTGGATGACCTCGAGGAGGGTAAAATCTAGACCATCTTTCTCAATGAATTTGCTTCATTCCAAGAAAATGATAGTTTCAGTCGCCTAGAATATATATTTGCTTATTTTTTTATTTATTGCAGCTTTTTGGCACAAAGCAAAGAAGTTGAGGTGAGTGATCATAAGTTATGCGGATAATTTTTGATTAATAAGTGTACTGAATTATTTATGAGAAAAGCATGAAATAAAAAGCCTGGTCTGTTGATCGCATTTAGATAGTTACCGAAGAGTGTTTGTTTGTTTGTTCCTGTTTGTTTTTTTTTTTCTGCAGGACTTCTGAAACTTAATTTCAATGATATACTAGTGAGCAGCACACATACACTTCCAGTGAATATTTTCAACTTGGAAGGAGAAACCATGCTCGCCCGGGACAAAGGAAATTTCCATGCCCCGAGCAAGAATCGAACTCGCGACCCTCCGGTTCAGTGGTTGGAACGTCCGATAAACATGTAGTATTCGGAGGGTCGTGAGTTCAATTCTCTCCCAGGGTACGAAAATTTTCGTTGTCCCGGGCGAGCATGATTTCTCCTCCTTCCAAGTTGAAAATGTTCACTGGAAGTGTTTGTGTGCTGCTCACTAGTGTATCATTAAAATAGAAAAAAACAAAATGGCGGGTGAAAGTTAAGTGATTCCGACTGATTTTACTTTTCTTTTTATAATCTGAGTTGTTTTTTTTATGATCCGAGTTGATCCGAGTCTAATTTTATTTATTTATTTATTTTTTTATTCGATCCGAGTCGGTCCGAGTCGGTCCGAGTCGATCCGAGTTGATCCGACCCGGACTGGCGGTCCGAGTTGATCCGGTCCGACTTTTGTACCTGCCTGTCCGACATGTACAATACGTTCATTTTCCTCTGTTAATGCCACAGCGTGCCTGTCTTTGGCATTTTCTGGCTCTCGCTGAATAAATCTTTGTAATCGCGATGACCCCTCATTAAGTGTCATTAAGCGTCTATCAAGCGATGCCATCATTACTTTAAGGCTTCCTGGTTTATAATCTTCGCCTTTTTTATTATTTACTTCCGCGTAGAAATGTTCGAGCAAAGTGTTAAGCTCAGCCAATTTTATCAGTAATTTCCTTCTCTACGCGCCACTTTCTCCAAACAGAGAGCCAAAAACCAGTGCTTTTCGCAGTGTTTTCGTTTTTAGAGCAGTTTTTCAGCCCCTCTATAGTTGTTTCGGTGGCAAAAGCAAATGCATGTGCTACAAACACCATAGCCTGAATTTCATCTGATTACTTTGAGTCGTTATTACTCCCTCAGTTAAGAGGAGAAAACGACTCGAAGCAATCGGATGAATTTCAGGCTACAAACACCAGCCATTACATTGCGATTTTTGCTCGAAACTGGTCTAGAGCGGATCCAAATTTTGCGCCATTCAGATGGCGCATTTGAATGGCTCTTAGTGAGTTCCTTTGTTTATTAACCAATCAGAATATCAAGTTTGTTATTCTTTTCTGCACTAAAATACCTTTTTTCTGCGCCATGTTACCAAAAAAACTGCATTTCTCTTAGCCAATCACAATCGAGAAATTTTTTCATGTCTATTAAATGTACACAAACAGCTTTTAAAGTGTATACACCTATTTCAATTAAGGTTGCTTCAGAGAAGAATGATGCATGATCCATGTTTCATAGCCTGCGGTGCGTTATTGTAGCAAGTCTAGTAAATTATGTACCCGCAACGAGCCTGGAAACCTAGAAAGCAAATCGTCTGATGACGCTTCTATGCTATGTCAGCAGAACGTTAAGACAATGTATTTCAAAACACTGAATCCTAGGCTTTTTAATTTAAGACAGTGATTTGAGGTTAGGTTTTTCTCTGTGGTAATATGCAAATGCTACAAATTTTCAACGAGTTTGCTTGGCTCCGTGCACTTGGAAATTTTGGATGAAGTTAAAAAAAAATCAAATAAAATTCAAGGCGTTTGTTGAACATCAATAAATGACTTAACATTACGTGTTTATCTATTTTTAAGGCACTTTTTTTGAAACTGCAGAGTGAAAAAAAAGAATAGCGTTGATTTGATTTATTGAAATAAACAGCATTCTGGCCCATGCAAAAACGCAGCTTAATCAGGCGGGCCTATTCATTTAATGTTGTTAAAAGAAATAATTAGTTGAATGGCTTAGTAAGAAATAATTAGTAATAAGTAATTTTTTGCTATGAGATTTTAAAACTGAAAATTTTCAGCTCGCTCATGCTTAAGAATTTTAGCAGCCATTGGACTTGAAAGCTCTCTTGAACGCCTTTTTACGAATGGTCCCCATTATTTCAATGAACGTGAACAAGATTAAACTTCTCGCTACAAAAAGGCTTACCATAAGCTATGAAACATGGTTTACGGGAGCAACCTTAATTGAAATAGGTATTACAGAAGTAGATGTCTTAGTCAATGTGCCTAGAAGAATAGAGTGTGTTAGCTGCTACTTCGGTTTTAACACACAAAAAAATACTTCCCCCTCTTTCTGTTTTGCTATAACAACACTGTAAACTTTCTTTTAATAAGTGACTACATAAAATTAAATTTTATCAGCCGGATCATCATCAATTCCTACTCCAAAGCCATCATCTGAATGTTTGACACTAAATTATTAAACTTTGTTTAGGATCTCATCCACAGACCCAAAAATTAGTAAAATAGCCATCTCTGTTGAATTGATCAGTGTTAATTTATTGTTTTAAAACAAATAGAGCTACAGCTATTATAAACTAGACAACTAAAGAAAAATACTGCTCCATTGCTAGTTTCAGGTTTCATCCACAAGTTAAAAAAAAAACTGTAAAGGCGATAAACAAAGCCTTTTATTTCAAATGAATCTCAGCTCTCTGTAAAAAACATCTCCAACTGGAGTCAATTTAACCATCACCACCCCTGTTGGGTTAACTTTGGAACTAAAGAACTTTGTAAACTTTCCCAGGTCTTTATGAGCAAACAGGTCTCTAGCTGTCGCTGTGCTTGATGTAATTCCGATCTGCAAAACCAAAAAGGAAAGGGGATGTGAGAACAATGGGTATGGTTTTGATTTTTTTTTGCAGCCTAGACCTGAGAGTGAGAAAACTAGATGATTTAATGTTGGCTTGTAAGAATATGACTGTTCTGTTTCTTGAAATCTCAAGTGATCTTTTATGTGAATGATGCCTTGTCCTTAGCTGACTTTTATCTGATTCTGATTTGATTTGAATGAAACAGGTACACTTAAACATGGTACACTTCTACTCTGTCCAAACAACCATCATTGCCACTGACACTAACACTCATCATCACCCTCAATCGCCATTACTATGTACTTAACCATCATCATCATCATCATTAGACTTCCTAAAAGTCTGTTTTAATGGGTGGTCAGTCAGGAGGGAAACTGAAATTTCTCGCCTGATGAGTTTAGGACACTCTGTATACAATTAAAGACACACTGCTTCTTTCAAATTTAGTGTTGCACTTGCCAGCTGAACTTGCCAGTCATAGATAACTGAGACTCTGAAACATTTTTGCCCCACAATATGCATATGAAATTTGAATCACTGTAGGCAAGACTAATAAACTAGTCACATCTTTTGATCTTTGCTCAATCTTTGACTTCGTGGCTCAAAAAGTCTACTTGTGCGGGGCTAGTCTAGATTATCATTTGCCTTGTCCTTTGCCACATTTGACATTATCATCAATATCAGACTTATCACCACCATTATTATTATCATCAAGCATCGCCATCTCTATCATTAACAGTTGATACATACCAGCTTAAAATCTGCTTCTATAATAGCTGCATCAGATTTGCGATTGAATAACAATACAGCGACACTGCCATCTGAAAGAGGTCGTGACCAAACTTCCGAAGTGTTTTGTTTCATCTAAAGAGACAAAAAGAATAGTTAAGCGATACTGTTATGTTATTTTTCATTTTGTAATCAGACAACTAATGGAAGAATCATACACACCACTCTCCGACCCATTTTTCCAAGCTTGTCTTGATCAACAGCAATTACTTCTCTGAAAGGAAAGGGGAATTAATAGTGAAAATTGAATTTTAAAAATTTATGTTCCTTCTCAATGAGCTCTGTAAGTACTCTCAGATTATTTCTTGAAACAAACGGAAACAGTGCATTTGTGAATGGAGACAACTGCCGGTACATTTTCAGATTTTCAAAACTGCTCATCATTGTTTCATGCTTAGTTAATAATTAAAATACCTTTACCTGTTGAGAAGAATATCTTTGGCCTCTGCTGAAATATTCCTTAAATCATTGGACATAACAAGAGGCTGAAAATAAAAACAAGATGATATAGTGGCACAAATTATTCTACTGTTCCCAGCTTATCAAAATATTAAAAAATTTAAAGCCAAATTATTATTCCTTAAAATTACTTTAAAAATATTTGCATAAAATAATTATAATAATTGTAAAATTGTTATAATTTAATTTATGATTTTGCAGCCATGAAAAATTTCTGTGCAGATAATGAGCTTTAAACTATCACTGATATCATCACACAGTAAAAGAAAAAAGTAATGAGTAGAAATCAACAGCAGTGACATTGAAATATTTTATTATTCTGGAAACTCTCTAGAGAGCCATGTTATGAAACACATAGAATACTTTCTTCCTTGATGAATTATATCAAACAAACTCATTCTGACTGAAAATGTAATGCTCACACATTCTTAAAACTTACTGCAGCTAGGATTGACCAAAGACCAAATTGTGCTTTTGACTGTTCAAAATTCAGCCCAAAATCACCAACTATAAGCTGTATGAAGAGAAGAAAGTTAAAAATGTGATTCTCCCTCTGACAGCTTAACATGCTCGCAAAAGCCAAACTTGCACGCTCTATCACACATTTTATATAGCAAATACAGTGTGAATCATTGCACCGTGATAAGCACCAGTACATATGGTGACTGTTAACATGGAAGTCACAGTGACCCTAGGTGGATAAGGTAACCTGCCTAACCAATATCAACTCTTTTCATCTTGACCATGTTTAGGCATGTGAAGCACCAAAGCCAAAAACCCCCCAGTTTTTCAAACTTATCTGTACCCATCTTCCTGAAAATTCAACATTATTCGGGGCCTGAAGAGGAGAAGTGGCTAGTCCTCTTAGTTAAGTGACCTTAAGTGAGACTTTTCACCTCCATTATAACTTTTGACGCGCCTTTCCCCCGTCCCTGCCTCAAAGAAGACTCTTTGAAACATTACTGTACACAGTATTCTCACCATATCTGGATCATTCCAGTGGCCAGGTCCTGCTGCTGCTGTAAAAGTGTCTTGGTTTTCAGCAAAGTGATCAACAATGCTTAAGACACTTGACCATTGGTCCTGCAATTTCAAATATTAATGCCAGTGATACATGTATATACTATTTATGTCAAGTTGGTATTCAGGGTTTCAAATTTTCATCTTTTTTTGTATCAAAACTTAAACATGAGCAAACGAAAATTAATGTTCTCAGATTGCCAACAGCAAAGTGTCATACGTACAAAGAAGGCCAGCCTCTGGAGAACTGAAATCTGGAGACCTTTTCATTTGCACTTAACCCACAACGTGTCATAAATCATGTGTTTCTCATTATTAAACAGTCCCATTCTGGCAATCACTATATACAGCATTGAAAACCAAATTCAGCTAACCAAAAACATTAAATGATAAAATATTAAAACCCAACCTGAACATCATGGTAATTTCTCCAGGTGTTACAGTTTCTAGCTATAGCAGCATAGTCAGGCTGTAATGAGAGAGAACTCTTATATAAGCTAAATAATTTAAAACAAACTATATTTTAGAGATGTTAAATAGGTGTTAAACCAGAAGGTTTTGTCCAACTGAATAATAATATTAAAAGTTTAAAAAAGAGGGTTAAAGGTTTGTTTATAATGGAAATTGTGCTTAGCTTATCCAGCTAGTTTACACGCATTCCACTCAAATTATTAGAAACAAATAATTCAAATATAATATCAATTAAGCGTAACAAGATTAAAAACCCCAACTGGCAGGAGGCAACCAATTGGCTATTTACAAGAATGGCCAAGGATTTGAAATCCAGCTGAGTAAGTGACCAGAGCGGGACCACCAGATTGTGAGTCCGACACACTGACCACTCAGCCATGCTGCCTACTATAATCATAATTGCTAAAAAGTTTTTATCCTTTAAAATTTCCAGAGGATGACAAATAATATTATTATTGAATTTCCAGTTGTTGGTGATAAAACATACTTTTAGGTCCACTGAGGAAATCAAAACATAAATGAAGCAAACAAAAGTAATAATATTAAACTTAAATTCCCACTGAAAGAAGTGTGGTGAGAGACTGATACAGAATGGGCTATTGCATTTAATATCCACACCCCCCCCCCCCCCCGACTCCCCAGTTGAGAAACCATGGAATTCTCCTGGGGTAAGTTATAGTTCAACCGGGGGGGGGGGGGGGGGGGGGCTACGGATAGAGAATGCAATAGCCCAATACATATAATTATTATCTTTTTGTTGGGAAAAAAAGAAGGAGCAAGCCAAGTCCCTTAAAAAGCAGGACCATTAATGATTTATCACAGGGGGCTGTCTCCCAAGTACTTGTAAAGCATTGAAAGGACTTGATTTTTCTTGTTACATGCAGATGAAGTATACGAAAAATAAACTAATAGAGAAGATGTTCGAATTCTAGTTAATTATTAACACCCTCTGAAAAAGTATTTTAAAGAAATTAATTAATCTTGTTGGATGTGATGGTCCCAATCATCTCTACTTTACCCATCTGACTGTTTGATTACACACCTTGATGCCAATTTTTTGCTGGTAATCTGGCCATTCGCAACTTAGTAGGATTGGCCGTCCAGTTGCATTTAGAGCCTCTGTGAACTTGGGGTAACCAACATCAAATGTAGATGGGTCAGAAAAGCAGCCATCAACTTTGAGGTAGTCAATTTCCCAGCTGGCAAAGGTCTGTGTTATCAATAAAAAGGCAAAATGTCAGCTTTTTCTTCTTCAACTTAATATGAATTTCTAAACCGCAGTTTTATGTTTGGCTCAATTACATAAAAAGCAATTGAAAACACTACATCCTCAATAACTGAATCTTTCTTCTGTAGATTACCATTACCCTCCTTCCTCCAGTGTTTTAAGTCCCAACAATCCTGCCCCTGAGTAAACTATCTGAGGCAATAAACAAGTAACATACAGTAATATTTAATGAAGGTCGCAAAAGTTTGTTTAAAAATATATTTTAAATTCAATGTTTTACCTTTGCATCCTGTTCAATGTGATCAATACTTCCTGGATAACCAGCACATGTCAGAAAACCATAATCTGAAACACAAGTAAAAAGATAATTAATTTAAATATAACTAAAAGCTATTTCATAACCCTTTAAGCCCTAAGAGTGATCAGCATCAAATTTCTCCTTGTAATATCAGTGCTTTGTAAAACAGAGTAGTAATGAGAATTACGGGCATGATTACACCAGAGGAATTGGTTTGATATTTTATCAGCTTCTCCTCACTACTTCTTTTAGGAAATGGATAGGCGCAACATATGAGAATTCAAATTTTAATCCTAGGGTTTAAAGGGTTAAGCTACCCTTTTTCTCATATGACTAGACTGGCATGATTCTAACTCTCAAATTACTGGTGAGATTCTACTTATCAAAATCACAGAATTGGACAAGGCCACCAGATGATCCCTGGTTTAAAGCTGGGGGGGATGGCTAACGATAAGTTCTTGATTCAGCTTTCTTATTAACATTTTGATAAGTTGACACATACCGGCATACAATCCAAGTTTCAGTCCTTTGCCATGCAACTGTGTATCACAACACAGTAAAACGATTAGTAAAATCACAAAACCTAAGAGTGCTGCAACTCTTAAATAAAAATATATTTTTAATTTGGAAGATCAAATTGTTGTGATTTACAGACAATTACTATCAAAATAAAGTACAAAACGTTTGCAAGGAAATTCATGTAAACACAAATTAAAATTCATAGTATTCAGCTGGGAAGTAAATATATAGAAATCATGAAGTCACTGTTTCCTGAGACAAAATCGTTGCTCCACCTTATCTTTCTCCACCCAGGTGTATTTTAAATTCTTGTTTAAAAATGGATACTGGAAACCAACTGCTCAAGGGAGAACCCTGCAATGGACTAGCATCCCCTCCATCGAAGAGTTGCAAAACTTCTAGGTGCTAACATATTAACAATTCAAATCAGGGATAACACGACAGCCATCTTTGCACCTCCTTGGCCCATGTATGCCTTTTCTACTATCTACTGTAACTCTTAAACATACTTGTAGCTTTCCCTTCAATGCAAATCCTTTAAAATGGAGTGCAAATTTCGAGACATTTGCAAGACACAGCCACCCAAAATCTTCTTGAGTATGTACCACCGCCCCATTCCCCTAGCTAATGATAAACCCACAGTACATCTGCAGTCAAAAGGTAGATAACTACTTAAGGTAATTCCCTTGTTTTGCACTGCACATCACTTGGTGTGCATAACATTGCAACTTCACTTACATATATGAGCACACAGGGTAAAAGCCAGCATGATGACCCCATCTTTTCATTGCAGTTTCTGAATGTCCTACATATGGCTGACATTTGTGCCAAGTTTGAAAAAAATCTGGATAGTACATCCCCAGGGGAGGTATTCGAGATTTCAACTCACAGGGACAATAGAATGGAGCCAAAAGTCAAGACCCAAAAAAATCCTTAGGGCTTCCAGCAAAACCCCAAAAAATTCCTGGACCAAAAATTAACCCCCAAAAAATCCCATGCCGATTTTTTGGTCCTTAAAAGTTCCAGAAAGGGGTAATGCTATAACACAAAGAAAAACATTGGAAATTGAACACTCGTGTTTGTTTATTCATCATACCATCTGAATATATCCTTTCCCTCATCTGGCAGTCATTTTAACAAGCTAGAGTGGGTGCTGGAGACACCCAAGAATGGTTTTGTCTCAACAGTAACGTTATGAATAACTCTAAACAAGACCAACCAATTTTCATACCCAAAAAAATCCCGGAATAGAACATTTCAAACCCAAAAAAATCCTTCGATCATCCCCATCACTTGAAATCCCGAGTACCCCCCCCCCCCCCCCCCGGAGTACATCCTTTTGAAGGGAATAACCTTAACCATATACACAAAATTAATAAAATAATGTACTATATATTAAACATCTCACATAGTCTGCAAGGGCCTTCATTCCACTGGGGAATCTTGTACTGTTTGGCTGAAGACTACCAGAAGGGTCTCGTTTCTTGTTTGACCAACAGTCCTAACAAAAGTCAACCACAGAAGTAATTTTGTTACCTCTGCGTCCTGCGTCCCTGATGCATAACAATCCCCAAAGACACAAAAAAGTTCATGGCATCCCGTAGGATGCAAATGTTGATCGATCGATCGATCTGAGGATGTTTTTGTAGAAATTATATCCTGTTTGTGTGATTTCTGTAGCTGTTCTTGTGTCTGTTGTTTAATGACGCATACTTCTTTTAGTCTTTGTTGTGCTTTACAAAAGAATATCTTTTATCTGTGTGGTCACATAAAGGCCCAAGCATTTTCAATTTGGGACTTGTTATTTTTTGAACTTGGACTCAATGGTTCAGGACTAGGACTCATGATTTGTTCACAAGATGAGTCCCAAGACTCACCATAACTAGGTAACACTTGTTTCCATATCTCAAACCGCCCTCTCCCTTTTCACTTACACTTACATGAAATTTCTTGACTCAGAGACTTAGTTTCTGCTCAACAAATGTCGTCAAAGTCCAAGTCTCTTCAATTTTAAAGGAAAAAAAAGTTTCGACACAAGAGCAGGAATCGATCCCAGAGTGCTAAATCAGTTGTCTCACGCCCTAACCACTAGACCACCGAGGATTCGCTGCAGAAAGCTGGAGTCATTTAACTACTGTACGCCTAACCCTAAAAAGAAGCTAACCGTTAACCCTATTCACTATTCTAAGTGCTTAACCCTAATCCGTATTTTCAGTGCTTAACCCTAATCACTATAGTCAGAGCTCACTCATATATGTATACATATATGCAATTACTTTGTGTAGGCATCACAAGGTATCCAAGGGCGGTTTGAGATATGGAAACTAGCATTTACCCCATAACTATTTGTAACAAAATCACTGCCATAGTCGTTAATTAAATATATTATGAATAAATTGTCATTAATTAATTTATATATTTATAAGTTGGAAGACTGCACACTGAAACATTTGTTTTACTTTATAAGCATTCAAATCACGTGTGTATGTGTGTGTGCTCTGCTCACATGCAGGCAGGTCCTTTTCCTTATACAAAATCAAATCATATATGTAAAACTTTAAATTCATTTATTAATTACCCATTTGTAAACTGCTGTACACTAACTACTTCTTTTTAACTTATTACAAGTTTTAATGAAAAATCAGTTGAATTCTTGCCTTAAATAGGATTAGTTTACTACATTTATTTATTTAAATCATTATTACTGACAATAATTGCTGTGATGGCATATATGAAACCTCATACACTCAGATTCAAATTTGTTGACATTCAAAAATTTCTCAGACCCAGCTCTGATCAGTTGTTCCTAGTACTCTTTGGCTCTTCGTTTTAATTTGGATGTTATGATTTAGGCACATGCCTGATGATTCCATGTCCTTTAGAATTCCTGTCCCCGTAATCTCCTGGCTGTAGTTCCTGCACCATACCCCATCATCCTTCTTAGCTTAGTTAATAATAAAATATTGTGACACTTACATCAATGCTGACATACTCATACCCAGCATCTTTATAGCCATCCTCAGCAAGCCGGTCTCCCTGCTGTTTAATCAAGCCTTCACTGTAATGATTAAAATCAGAGCAATTTATCACTTTCTTGTGTAAATTTCAAACCCATTTTGCACTTGTTATTGGCTTTCCCAAGGGTTGACCACCAGGACACCCTAAGATTTGTTTTCAGCTAGGATGAAACAAAAGACTACATGAACCAATAGACTTAATCCCTCTCCCTGGGGGTAGAGACCCCAGAATATATGTAAGTTATTTATCAGCTAGAGGCTACCCATAGGGAAAATCATTTGTGGTACGCGGACTCAATCGAAGAGCAGACATATTGATTATGTGTTCCCTTCACCAATTGTTTTCTAGTTCATTTGTTACATACATATCTATGTTTAAATGTGTTTGGTGCCACCACACTGGCGAGCAAGTGTTTAAATACTAAGAACAAAGAGACCCTTTCACAGTTTTTTCAACTTTTTTTGTGAATGAGTTAGGGAAAATCCGTCATCACCACTTGTACTGGAAAGAGCACCTTGAAATTACTAAACTTGCTAAGTTTGAAAGTGATACGTCTTAAGCAAGTGAAGATATACAGGGATGGATCTAGGGGGAAGATGCAGGGGGTGCACACCCCCCTCCCCCCCCCCCCCCCCGCCACGAGATGACCTGTGGTTTTCTAATACCACTGGTATTCTGCCAAGAAAAAAAAACTATGTGGTTTATTGGTGTTGAAGTAGAGCAAGAGACGAGTGCACCCCCTCCTAAAAAAAGTCCTGGATCTGCCCCTGATATAACTTCACAAAGTGGCAACAATTTACAGACATTTGTATGGTGGGGAGGCAAGTTTGTGCCCCTCACCATACAAATGTCTGTAAAATTACGCGACTTTGAGAAGCTTTATCTTCATTAGATTTCAACAAATCACTTTCAAACTTGGCAAGTTTACCAATTTAAAGGTGCTCTTTCCAGTGCAGTCAATGGTTTTACCCTAATTCGTCCATGTCAAAAGTTGGAAAAAAATGTGGAAAGTAATATATCAAACATGAGATGCAGTGTTTCATCACCAGATGAAACACTGAGAAGAGAGTTGAAAATACGACGCGCAGCGGAGTATTTTTGACGAACTTCGAGGTGTTTCATCTGGTGATGAAACACTGTGTCGAATGTTTGATATTTCTTCTCAAACAAAATCATTTTTGAAGGAGAAATTAAGGATGCAAAAATGAGCAGTTTTTCATCTGATATCCAAACACTCATTAAACATTAATTTCCTTTGAATTTTCTTTATGAATTATTAATGAGTTTGAGAAGTTCTATTCAAGCAAGAAATGTTTGGACAAAACATGGAATACACCGAAGACTGCCCCTACCCCACGGTGAAAATTATTTCTCCAAACTCAACGAATCCCCTCCCGGGGGTGTTGTGAGGGGCAAACCCCTTTCCCCGGAAAAACCAATGTCGACAATGTACGTGTATGTGTGAGTCAACCTCTGCTGATAACTAACTGTTGTAATAAGAGTCTGAGTTACTTGCAGCTTGTGGAATGATACATCTAAAACAGATTTGATGAAGGTTTATCTATAACGCACTGCTCACCTTATGCAGTCGTTGGGATATTTGATGCAATTTATGTTGCATCTGAACCTTTCCCAGTCCATCCAGCCCACTGTTCGATTAAGAGAAAATGGAAAAATTAAAATGGACATTTCCCAACGGTCACTTTCTCTTTCTGTTAACTGAAGATCAATCAAATTGCCAGCTACGTGCTTCACTGAAGCAAAACTAAGACTTACTTGGCGGTGTAAGAGCTAAGCCATTGTCCAGTCCAAAAACCACTCCTTCGTCGACAAATCCATAAATCAGAAAGGCAAATACAGCTACAAAGAAGAAACACTTCTCCATTATGGCCTTGTCCGTTTTTCTTTGTCGATCATACGAACCGCATTAGACCGCGTGAGGTTTAATCGTGGGGAGAGTAAGCTGCTAAAATTGGACATCAGATCTCATTCTCAAGTTACTCTAAAGGCCCGTTTACACGTTAAAAGAGAAGGAACGGCTCGGTTAGAAACAAGTACCGGTTCCAGACGAAATCTCCTGTTTACACGTACAAATTCTGTAATGTGCCCGACAGAAAAAGGCACGGTACGTGAGAGCCCCTTGGAACGGGTACTAGACTGTTTACACGTTCTTTTCTTCGAGACCGGTAACGATAGAGCCCGCGATAATTAAATAAAACTGCTTCGATTAGTTGTTCATATGCTCTTATACATACAGTAGACTGTGCGTATCTCCGACAATCATGGATGCAGGTTTACAAGCACTTTTCTGGTTTCTTCTAAAGAAGAGAACACGAAATTCACGTTTGACAGCGCGTGCGATTCGTCAAAGTTCTTCTGAGAAAATGTACCGAATTAGGAGAAAAACAAGGCTTACGGTTCTCCTATTAACAGCCCTTGTATCGCACTTCACAGTCGAAAGGAGCTTCTGGCAAATTCCAAGAACAAGCGCTTGGTTTGATCTTACATACAGCACTTACTCTGACGACCAGTGGTATGCTAGCTTTCGAGTGTCGAAGAATACTTTCCAGTTTCTTCTTCCAACACCCATGTGACGTACGCTAAGCAACTGACGTGGGGCACCACGGGCTCATAAAAAACGTAACAGAACGGTACCGAAAAAAGGGCGAGCGTTTACACGTTGAAAAGAAAACAAAAATGTGGGTACGGAACCGTTTTTTATCGGTTCCGTTCCGAAAGGGGTCCATAGCCGCCTATGGACCTTTTTAGGAACGGAACGGATACAACTGGAACGGGTCAAGTACCGTTTACACGTCGAATTTTGTCGGAGCCGTTCGTCTTTTTATCCGGGCCGTTCCAATTTTTTCGGTCGTGTAAACGGGCCTTCAGTTACTTGATCGCAAAGTGTTGTCACGCTAAGATTTTCATAGAGCCGTGTTGAATGAAAAATATTTTTTACAAGAATTGTACAACATGGATAATCTTTTTCTTCAGAAACGCATTGTAAACCCCGATTCTCCCCTTTTCGCTTCAGTACACCAACGTGCCCGTACAGTTGATAGTTGCATGGTCGATAGCCGCAACATCCCGGGGGGAGTACTCCCAGAAAATTTTGGGCTGGGGTGTGCGGCACGGTTCCTAAAACAACTACCTCGCCCCTACCCTTTGGAAATTTTTCCTGACGCTTCTCTGACTGGAAACACTATTCGCAAGTAATGAATGGTCGGAACAGAAAATGCTCATTCTATTTCAGATTCCAGCTGCTAAAATCTATAAAAATGGGTCAAAAACCACGCCGGGGTACTTCCCATTTTCATTAGCCTGTGTACATTTACATGGGGAACCGGAAATCCCAGTTAGAAAAAATCAAGTGGTTCGCCCCATTCTGCTTAGGGAGCTTCAGAAAATAAAATATGGGCTGTGATTCGCGGCGATGAAATTTGTTTTACTCTTTTGAGTCTGTTCAGCTGATTTGGATATACTTTGTAGCGTTTCGTTCTCCCACCACGTCAAATTTCATAGTTTTGTGTTTATGCAAAAGATTTTCTCACCCGGGATGTTTTTGTTTCACTGCACCCCGGGCCTCCGGCTACGCGCCGGCATATATAAGCGTTATTGACTGAAAGGGAGGTCAAGATGCCTGAATATTGGCGATGTTTTTTTGTTACGTTTTTAGAACCGAAACGAAGTTCCAGGCCAATCAAAAAGCAAAAAAAGGATAAGGCGTATATGGCAACATCCTGCCATATATCTTGACCGAACAAGGTTAATGAGCTTGGTCAACAAAGGATTTATTATGGCCATATGCTGGACTTAGCCTCCTCCGCAGGCAACACCTGTCCAGGCCTGGGGTCCAATTGTAATGGACTAGTACTGAACGAGAAAAGGAGAAAAAAATGAGGAGGAGTCCACACCCAAAAGTCTAAGGAGGAGCCACTGTAGCTCCTGGTTCTCTCCCCATTCTCCCACTTGTTCTCTAAAAGTGGACAGTGACGGACGAGGCCAGGCTGGAATATTAAACAGCGCGGGAAATCCCGAGCGGGTAAGATGGGTCCATCAGAGCACAGGATTCGCTTCCCCCTGTTCAGCCGTGTATAAAATACTATCTATATACTGTTGTATAAATAAGTTAGAAGTTTAGCGCTTGGTACAGTGGAGGCTCTCGTAAGCGGACACCCTCGGGAAGCCCGTAACTGGAGCTGGCCGCCTACAGAGTTTGTATGTGAGTCGAGAAAAACGGGGTTTTGTGAAGGCGGCCGTAAGAAGAGCTGCCCGTCGCTTACGAGAGACTGTTCGTTAAGAGGGCCTCTCCCCAAAAGAATCCAACTTTTGCTATACTTTAGTTTATTCAGAAATTTTGTTCAACAAAGCATTTAAACAACTTTGTGAAAAATCGTAGTTAAGTTTCCTTGTCGGTCAGTTTAGCTTTACGCACTGGCAACGTTTGTGATCCTCTTTTTCACCGATCTTCAGTGCCTTGTTTTTGTCAGTCTTTTCAATTTCCTTTTCATCTGTCTTACTATCAGCTATTTTCTTCTCTTTATTATTGGTCTTTTTATCTGTCTTTCCTTCATCGCATATTGGAATCAGCTTGACCATCACTACTCCACTGGGGTTCACCCTGGCTGTGAACGATTTGTTGTAAACTCCTAATTCTTTGTGAGCAAACAGGTCGCGCACGTAAGCTCGTTCTGTTGTAATTCCCACCTATGAAAGCAACCAAAAATAAGGTCATCCGAAGCTACACTGCAATCATTCCTGGTGATCTCCTGGAAACAAAGAGGAGCCTGATAAAAAAACTGCTAAAGGTAATATCAGCTAATGTTTGTTTTGGGTAAGGATAAAAGTACTTTTAAAAGACAATGTAAAGAGGGCCTTTTAGACTATTCTTGGTTAGTAACCACGTGACAAGGGGTCCATGTTGGTTTCCCATGACGTCACGTGCGCCATATTGGTCTCCCAAAACAATGAAACAGCGGCCATATTGGTGTTCTTCTTGACCACTTACACGGCCGCCGCGACGTCACGTGCAAACCAGCCGTGAATTAGTAACCTCACTTTCATACCGAAGTAGCGAAACATTGCTTTTAGAGATTAGCCGTTTTATTCCTTTTTGGAGGGGTACTATAAAGTAAAAACCAAGCAAAGGTAGCTATCTAAGAACTATATACATACATCACAAAATGAAGCTTCCACATCCACAGGAAGGTCCGAGCGTATGCTAAGGAGTACCACGGCTACACTTCCGCATTCCGACAGCGGACGAGCCCATACCTCAGTAAAGGACGTTAGGTTCTATCGCCAGGATGAAGAAATACACGAACAGACATCACAGTGACAAGAAACATGATTTTTATCGCATAGAATAAGAGATGTTAATCGTCATTTCTACGCAAACGAGTGGAGATCACTGTACCGTTATTGCTAATATTTCCGACAACGATTTAAAAAAATGCAGTCTATTCTCATGTCAGATCTGGGTACGAGATTATTCTCATGTTTGTCACGGTTGTAAAGGAAAACCGTAATACGCTACTTCCACATTTGACACATTTCCCTCTTGGGACGGCTGTTATACCCAGGGGAAATGAAAAACAAAGGTTAGGCAAAATTTTGTGGGGCAAATAGGGTGCATTACGGGAAACGTGGAAGTGGCGTATAAAAGGCTGGAATATAGTCACGTGGTCAAATCTGTAGTTTGCCGTGAACATGAGCTATCGCTAGGAGCCTGGATACGAAAAGACTTGTTTCCCCTGGAAGCGTCGGAACACGTAACGTTACACTGGGTGTGTCACACTTAGCAAGATTGAATACACCCTACACGAGAGGATCTTAAGATTTAATTAATATGGCTTCTTCACAGGCCTCCTGGACACAGGGGATGCAACGTAAAAACGACTTTTAAACGCACTTGTCCCAAGTTGAATACCATGTGTGATGACCTAAAACTTGGTTAATTGGCTCAGTGAAAAATGGCTCATTGAAAAAAACGTCTGGGTACCAGTACTACTCGCTTCCCTTGCTTTCCTAGTCTGTCTTGGTTTACAGCGATGACCTCCCTGTGTAAAAAGAAATTAATTACTTAATTACCTCATTAGCCGCCCTTACCATAGCGCACAGTTAATCTTGATAATACGTTACACAAAATTGTAGATTCTAATGTGAACCCGATCACAGGTATTTTCAAATAGGATATGATCGAGATTGTATGTTTGAACTGGCTTCCTGCGTATGTTACCGTTTCGCAATGTGACGGGTGATGACGATGATTACAGCAGTATGATGGTGATCGACGATGATTTTGAATTGGTATACAATCTTAAGCCTTCAACCCCCAGAAAATTCGCCTACTTTTGACAAATTGAGCGAGACAAAGTTAACACAGTATTTTTTAGTGACATTTTTCTGCCGTCGTCGTCGTTGGTACCTAAGCTCCCTATTGATGGAGGAGACGGTGACCAGAACAATCGACGACGATTCTCAGGAGAGACGACGTCTCTAGCGGCGAGGAGCGAGTAGAGTCGGCTGCATTTACAGGATACGACAACGACGACGCCGACCACGATTAAGATGATGATGATGATGATGATGATGATGATGATGATGATGATGATGATGATGATGATGTGGAGGGGAGCAGATAGCCGTTATGATGACGATAACCGCCCAGTTTTTATGAACAAAGATGCTTACATTTGTTGACTTACGTGTTTAGAAGAATTTCTCTGGACCTTGAGTCGATGTCACGCAGGTCGTTAGACATCAGTAAAGGCTGTTGATGGGGATAATAGTTTATTGTCATTAAAAAGCGGTCATGTCTCTGGAAAACGCCCAAGCTGCTCTTGTAAACGTTGTCAGTGGTACATCAAATCCATGTGGTAGTGTTTGACAGTGTTTTTAGAAATGGAGATCTAAAATACTTAGATATTAAGTTTTTCTTCTTATTCAGATTGAGAAATGACATGTGTGCACTTTCTTCCTACTAAAGCATGGGACAATAATGTATACAGTCTAAAGCTCATACGGGAGAAAAGCAGCAGATTAAGTACTGAAACAGACCATCGTTTATGTACCAAAAAAAGAGAAAAAAAATACCCATGGATACTTACAGAAGCCATTATTGCCCAGAGGGCAAACTGGAGTTTGGACTGCTCAAAACTGAGTCCGAAGTTGCCAATGATCAACTGAAAGAAATTTTCAACGTTTCTTTATTCAGAAACAGCACAGAAATTTTGTCCGGGAACTATTTTATTCGAAAAGTACGTCTATTTATTTAAATAACCGTATGTTATTGTATGAGACCCTCTTTAAGGCGATTTTGGCGCAAATTAAGAATATCTTTTAAGTACCAAGACTCAGACAGCAAAACTTGCTGACCTAAAAATGGTATTTTCGAACATTCGACGAGGTTTAGTTTTCCTTATTCATAATTTTATACTTTAGAAGCGCTCATAG
Organism: Porites lutea; assembly: GCF_958299795.1. Lineage (NCBI taxonomy): Eukaryota > Metazoa > Cnidaria > Anthozoa > Scleractinia > Poritidae > Porites > Porites lutea. The sequence goes on along the minus strand of NC_133205.1, from coordinate 25,799,479 downwards.
ACGGACCGGTGCTTCCGTTTTCGCGGGAAAAACTTCTTCAAGATGTATCTCAAAATTCACCGGTCCGTAAAAAGACCTTGACAGAGGCCTTGTTCGGGAGTTAGTCGCTGCGGGTTATGTCCTATTTTTGTCGATACTTCGGGGATCGAGAGTGTGAATTTTGTTTGATTTTCGAAATATTGATGCAAGTTTGTCATCTCTCCTGTCGTACATTTATTAAGGTGAAACGGTCACCGAAAACGAATCTTGTCAATCTTTTCAAAAACGATCTCTACAGTAGAAATTATTGAAAATGCAGGCTTATCGTATTTGTGTGGACGCACGAAAATGGAGAAAGTCTTATTTCCATCGTTTTACCGTTTTCGTGTAGACAGCCGAAAACTATTCGAATACGCCACGTGTATACACATTTTTTTCGAAAACTAAGAAAAATTCTCCGTTTTCAATAATATTCGGATACGTGTGGAGGAGGCGTCAAACATTTGTCAACATGACTTATCAAATGTACAGCGGCTTTCGAGTAAGAGAAAGAAGGGGGCAAGGTATATACTATGCGCACCATTCCCGTCTTCAAAAAGTCAGAGCTTGCGGATACCAGTCTCGCGTTTCCAGAGGCTAGAATTCCTTTGGGTTTCCACTGGAAACGGTTGCCATCGAGTTCTAGTGGACAAAGGAAACGAAAGTTTTGGGGACGAGACTGGGCGTTTGCCGACTCTGGGTCAGAGAGGAAGTATGCGCTGCAGTGAGACTCCACTGACCATGTCTGGGTCATTCCAGTGTCCTTGGCCGGCAACGGGTATCAGTTCATCTTCATGGGCAGCGTACCAGTTGTAAATACTATACACACTGAAGAATGAATCCTATGAATGCACAATCATCATGAATTCAAACAGTGAAACTCAGAATCCCAACAAAGATTTTGTATAAACTATCTTAGACAAAATAGATAGAAAATTCATACCCCCCCCCCCCCGGCTCCCCTCCCTTCCCCAAATCAAAGATAGTCGGGATTTGGCACGTTTTGCTTTTGACTTTCTTACCCCTTCATCCTTGATTTCGGAAGGATGGGTGTTGGCTGTTCGATTTTATTCTGTCCATGATTGAAGATTAGTTTTGCAAGTAGGCAGTACTAGAGCCGAGCTCAGCGGAACCATGTCCATTCAAAAAAAGGGAGAACTTTAGAAATGAAAGTGTTGCAGATCAAAAGTGAAAGACAGAAGCTACCACTAACTTTTCGGCTCTTCTTAATCGACCAATAATAGCAGCTGTACCAAAGTTCGACTAGTATCTTTTATATGGATTATTGTATTTTAAATAAGGAAACACAACCTCGTAATCGAAAGTGAAGCTTCATACAGTCTAATAAAAGCGCAACTCCCTTTTCCGTTCTGCACAAACTCTAAAGCGAATACAAATAGGCATGCTTTAAGGTTAAGAGTGTTGCAAGGGCATTATCATGGACACGCCGTCATTTAAGCCCAAATAAGTGTCTCCAAAATTTCTGCAACTGGTTGTAGCAAATTGAACCTCGTGAAGTGAGGTTACAGATTTATGCCCGCGTTTCGTATAATTATGTCGACAACAGAAAATAAAAACTAGAAATTAGTCTATCCTTGGATTTCACAATAATCTTAAACACAGAAAAATATCCAACGAAAAACGTACCTGAATATCATAAAAATTTCTCCATAAATTGCAGTATTTCCCAATTTTCCTATAGTCTGGCTGTCGGTCGTAAAAGATTGAAATTTTGTAAATTAAACAACAGAGGACAAAAAGTATTATTACCCATTTGTTGCTTTTAGCCGTCCGTGCATAAAAATTAAAAGTTCTTTGATTACTTTGCTTTGTTATTTTATAGAAGATGGCGAAGAGAAGTATTAAGAAGTTCATAGCTTTCACGCGTGGGTCTGTAATCGGTTTGGAAAGGAGAATACAAATATTTATCATTAAATTGAAATTCACCACGGTGGATCAAGGGAATGACAGGAGATGGACAGAACTTGTGTCCCAGTTGATATCGACCCTTGGATACCAAACCAACCCATCAAAGGTTGGGGAGTCTACGTATGAGATTTTTTACGTTCCAAAAGCAAAACTGAGGGACGAGGCCCACGATTTTTCGTCCATATACTACAAGACTATAACGTCTTACTATTTGAAAATATAGAGCTTCAGATTCTGAGACGAGGACGACTACGAGTACGAGATTTAGTATTCCAAAGCCACTACAGTTCGTTAATAAAGGCAAATTTTCAGGTTCAATTATTGTGGGCAAAGCACGCAAGTATTAAAAGTTAGAAAGGGTACATTTCTTAACCCTCCTATGAAAAGCAATTAGAAATCTCGTTAGTGAGACCCGAGACACTTACTTTGATTTCCATGTAGACTAGATAAGCAGGCCAACTACACGAAAAAACAATAGGTCGACCTGTTTTGTTCAAGGCGAGACTAAACTTTGGATAACCTTCGTCCATCATTTGGGGGTTAGCGTAACAGCCATCCAGCTTGAGATAATCAACTCCCCAGTCTGCAAATGTCTAGATAACGTGTAAAGAATGGAATGAACTGCTTCTACTTGAACAAAAATACCCATTTTTAGTTTTAAGAAGAAAAAAAATTGCCAAACATGCACAGCGTGCATTCAGGCATCCCATATGAAGCCGACTTCTTTGAGATTTGAAAATGCTCATATTCGAGAGAGGTGCGGTCAAACGGAGCGCCGCGAAGGGGTATTGGGACGCCGAAATATCGTAAAATTCCGAAAATAAGCCCTGGGGCTTATATTTTTCAAAGGCCCTGTTTAAGGGGCTTATTCTTGAAGGAGCTTATATTCGAAAGGGCTTATGTACGGTGGGAAATTTGCGTTTCAAAATCGATTGGGCTAGCTAATGGTTGGAAGGAAATTTACTGTTTTTACTTCGTTTAACTTTGTATTTGAGGGCAAATTTCAAATACAAGCTCCCAGTGGCTTATATTGGGAGGGGCGATTTAACGGAGGTTTTTTTGCGTTACGAGTTTGGAGGGCTTATATTTGGAGGGGCTTATACATGGAGGGGCTTATTTTCGGAACTCTACGGTAGTCTCCCGCGACCTTCCGTGACTGCACACAGGCTTCCTATTAGAGACGACTGAGGACGAGTCAGGTCATATGCACTCCTCTTGTCAGTTTCCTGTCGGATTCGAGCGGTTGATACTTTCAATTCGTCGATGACTTCATGATTAAAATTAACACGCTACTCAAGTAGTTTAAGGCCTGCGACTAAGGCGTTTACTTGTGGAAAATGATTTACTGGCTATAACTTTGGCATAGATGATGGCGTTGAATCAGGGTTTGGCACACATAAAGAACTCACCGTCATTAACATTTTAAAGTATAAACATTGTGTTGCTAAGTCACGTGATAAGTCACGTGACCATTTTGCTAAAAATCGCGAATTATTGACCAATTGGTGGCCGGTTTAAGAAAAGAAATAGGGAAAAACAATGCTCTAATTTATACTAAATATTTCTAACCGCTTCACGTTTGGAATGACCGTCCATTGCACGTCAATAAAAAATTATGAGGGAAAACATCATTTTAAATGCCCAAATTTAATCTTGAATTATTTAAAACTTTAATTTTAAACTTCGCGTACATTCATGCCAAACGTAGAAAGTTAGGTATATTGCTTTCTTTCAGTTTGTAGCTTATTCTATCTTGACCTTGTATTTGTTTAATTGTTGTTTTTCAGTACCACTTCACTTTGTTTCGCTTTATTTCACATCGCTTCACTTTGGTTCGTGCTGACTGTAGAAAGTCTAGAAATAGAGTCTTTTGTGTGTGGAAATTTAAAGCCCTTTAAGCGTAGACAGGCAGGAACACACTAACGTCGATTAACACGCTATATATATGAGATTGTTTCAAAAAAAGACCCAATTGGCCCTTTCTATACTACTTTAAAACTTTAAAAATGTCTGAACATCGCACCGGATTAACCTTAATTACAATTCGTACTAATAACAATAAGTTACGTGCCGATGGCCAACCTTAACAAGGGGCCAAGACTACAAAAGGTCCACGTTTCTTCTTGGAGTCGGGAATTGGTAACCGACATCCCTCTTGAGAAACAAAAGAGTGTTGAGGTTACCCCATAGTAAAATCTAAATCTAAATTGTCACCACTTATTATGAACAAAGTAGAAACCTGTGCATCCTTGTTTACATGGTTTACACTTCCAGGGTATCCTGCACATGTTTTGGCTCCGTAATCTGCAGAAATTGTAAAATGACATCGTTGGAGAAAATGGCGCAGTATTGAAAAAAAAAAGCAATTAACTCATGTAATTCTCAGTCGAAAATTTTCAAGTGGATGATAAGTCTTTATTACCTGCATAAATACCCAGTTTGAGTCCTCTGGCGTGAATCTGCAAGAATTCATGACGCTTAAAAGACTGCAAAACAGTCGGTTTTTTCTCAAAATCGGTTTAGCATAGCGTGAGTGTCATACACGCGCGATGCGCCCGAGCAGTCTCGCTCTCTGTTTTCACCCTCGCTCCAGACTTTTAGTTTGACTGTTTGCGCGTACTTGAATACGCAAAATACGGACTCTTTTGCAGTCTAGTTTGATGTCGACGTTGATGCCAATGTCTACTACAATGTCTACAAAGGCTATTGCTAGTAAGGCTTGGTTTATTCATTCCACGCAATCTAAGCGTAAGCTTCAGATGTGGTACTATGTTAATTAGAATTATTATCTTTTCCTAACAAAAGGTAGCGAGCACTCTACTCATTCTGTGCTTGTTGTTTGCACTTTCGGGGACTACAAATGTGCTAAACAGGCCCTAAACAAAATCATGAAACCACGGCAAATTGGCTTACTTACATAATCTGCCAATTTTTTAATTCCACTTGGAAATCTTTTGGGGTCAGCCTGTAAACGACCATCTTTTGTACGATTCATTGCTGCCCAGCAGTCCTACGAGAAAAAATACAAGAACTAACTAGATCCAAACTGCAGGTCCACGGTTGTCAACACTCCGTTTGGCTCGTCTTTGTATCTCATGTCAGTCAAAACATCAAATAACTGCCACTGTTTATTAGAGTAAATTGCGCCAATCGCCAAGGGCTAGAAACAGCAACATGTGTTTCAGAAAGACAAATACTTCCCCCACCCTATACTAGATCTTTCCAAAGTGGTGCGCTGAGTGGCGGCAAACTAACCCAGCAGGTGCACGTGTCAGTGGTGCTTTATATGTGAATGTGTACTTATTTAAAAGCCACATATACATCAAGCCACTTTGACATTCATCGTCTATCACATTTGAAAACGTTCAAATAGATCAGACAATAAACACGAACAATTATTGGAACAAGCCGAAGAACAATCACTAAAGGCAGGGCTGGCAATACAGCTCATGTTCACCAGTTGTGGGTGTGGGGGCTATTTATCAACTATTCTATTACACTCCACAACGTCGTATCTCCATTCTACCCAACTCTATTTCGGCTCTAAACTTCCATTTCAGGCGCACAAACTTCGGCTCAGATGAAGCTTCCCCTTCACAGCCATGTAAAGGAAATTTGGGGCTCATTTCAAAGGTTTCAATCTGCGGATCCAAATCAGCTCTATTTTCCCCAATTAAGATGGCCAAATTGGACCCTAATGATGTACTGTATTTCGCCCGCTGAATTCGGAGCTAAAACGGATCTAGTTGAATCTACACTGCAGCAGGAGTCCCTTATTGGCCTCTCGTTTAAGGTACACATCATTACAGTTTACTGGTGGAGATACCTACATCAATGCATACGTACTGATACCCAGCATCTCTGTATCCACCGAAATACATCACATCAGCCATTTCCATGTAGAGCCTTTCACTGAAAAATAGTTAAGGTATGTGTCAGTCATAGGGCCGAATATTAAAACTAAAAGAATCTTCGAATGTAATAAATAACAATGAATTTATGTAGGATAAAAACAAGCACCTTCTTCAGTTTTCATGGTGTGTATCCCTATCGTATAAGGCCTATCTGTTGTTTATTGACTGTTTCACAACGAATCGTGCACACTCATGCATACGAACAACTTGTCTCATAGGACAATTTTTGTTTGTGACATAAAAAATCAAAAATGGCGCGCCGATTTTTCCTTTCTGATTTGTAACATGAACGTTTGGGCAAATTTCCTTTTCTCAGTGATTACCCTAAGGGCCTCCAAAACGCAAATAGCGCCTCCTATGTCAGTATAATAACCTTTCATTTCAAGGAGAAAACGCAATTATTCACTAGCCTGGTCGCTTTAATTTTTCAATCACTGATGTTAAGACTGCCAATGATAAACAAGTTTACCTGATACAGTTTCGAGGATCCTTCTCGCAATCAATGACGCAACGAAATCTCTCCCACGACATCCATCCCACTGTAATTAAATAAATAGGGGTGGGGTGAAGATTTAGTCAAACATTCACAACTAATAACAAAACTCCATAATCTGATTGGCTACCGGCAGCCCTGATTTAAACACAAAGTAATGGGACAATACACATCATTTCTGAACACCAAAAGCCCTAATTGAGGCGGAAAGCAAAACTCCTGCAACGCAAGTCAGACCGGCCGAATTGGACATAACGCTCTCGGTCCGTTTACTACCATCATTAATATACTAATAAATTCGGATTACACGAGCACAAGTAAAAAAGCGGTAAATGAATAAAACTGGGCGTGTGTAAGCAGTAAAATCGATCAAAGAAAATCAACGCTAGAAGACATCTCAAGACCATATTGGTGATCAACATCTGATCTTTTAGCTTATATTGTTTAACCATTATTTGAACAGGTACCAAACCCGTTTCATAAGCAAACTTTACTAAGACGCTTTAAATAACTTATGAATACACAAACAATAGCTTTGGCATGAAAACAAGGAGGCCGATATAGTTATTCTCTCTTGAGGAGGCACAAAAATGATAGAACGTAGAAATTCGGGCAAACTTTCAGCGATTTACTGATCCCAGTAATCTAATAAAACAGTATTTTGGGGATCAGTACGTACTCAAGAAAATATTTCGACCTACAACAACCAATTTTTGCCGTTGGTACAAAGAAACAAATGTGTGGATAATCAGGATAATATAATATGAGATCGATACTTTCCTATTTCTATCCCTTCATGCTTTATCAGAGAAATCAATAACTGTCCGATTGTGCAGGTATTTCATCTGAAAGCATTATCAAAACCTTTCATTTAGAATTCTAAGGAATGACAATGTTTTCAGTTTGTTTCTAAACAGGAACCCTGAAGTATGACAAGTCGCACGAAGTATGTTCAGGATAGTTTCTGGTTATTTCCTCCAAATAAACTCTGTAATCATCCGTCTTGTTTGATTGACATCGCTTTCGGGAATCAAAGTGAATACAATTCTGATTTGGATCCGCTTCTTTCAGATCGAAAGCGGCGGGCTAATTAAGTTTATTTACAGGCCAGTGAAACATAAATGTATCATTTCACCGTTGTTGCATTATACTTACTCGGGGGAGTAATTGCAAGTCCATTATCCAGGCAACGGATTTGTTGGAAGAACGAGCAGAGGATACTTACAACCACTGCTTGCTTCAAAACATTCATCGCTGTACTACCAAATGACTAAGACAGCCTGTTTTTAATTGCGAGTGAAGTCTGCTGCTGGTGACCGCATTTAAGTTATTTAATCATCTCGAGGTATCAACTCTCTCCCCTACCTGTCTCTATATGATTGATCAGTTCAAGTATTTTAAGTTCATTTTCTACGTTTGGCAGTACAGGGGCACCCAGCGGGAAATTTTGAGAAAAAGACCTGAAAACAACAACAGAACATGAATAAAGCTTTCTGAAGCCATTTTGGGAGATTTCTGGGAAAAATTTATCTGTTCCTCACTCCTAGCAAGACTGGTGGAAGAGTTCCCAGCCAGCAAGGTGCACCTACGACCTGCAACCTGACTTAATGGGAAGTTTCCTAGCAGACGTATGTCCAGACATTACTGGCTAGTTTGGGTGTGGTCATAGGGTAAACTTCAGCCCTTCCGTTTTGGTGGGAAGGAAAGACGATAAGAAATTGGGTGGCGACAGAGGTTTCTGACAAATAGCACATAGAAGCTATTCCAGACATCAAATCCCCTCAGAAACGCTGCAGTGTCTATTTTCCAGGAACACTTTCCTTCCAAGGATATGCTATTTTTTCCAAATTTCCCAGCCACCAAAAATTGGCCTGTAGAACAGATATATTGAGGAACAGATCCAATGGGTGCCCCTGCCAGTATATTAGGGTGCAAGTTACAGTCAACTCTCGCCTGGCTTGTGGTTATCCCGCTCTCCGCGGAACCTGGCTGTTAGGGACAAAATCCAGATCGGGGGGCAAAAGCTTTTGGGGTTTGACTGGAAATAACTCCCGCTACATCAGACTGTAGCTATTACGGAATTACGGCCGCTTTCTTGGTACCAAAGTGGCAATTTTATTGTTTGACTTTTAACTCTCGATAAAGCGGACACGCTGTACTCACTAGCCTGCGAGCAAGCTCTCCGGGGCGCTCTGGCGGCGGGGCGCAAAAAGGAAGGAGACTTCTTCACTTGAGCTTGCCCTTTTTTCTTCCCAGCTCTTTGGGAAAGCTCAAGCCCTCGCGTTTCATTATCAACGACTGCTTAGCAGTTTCGGTACTCGGTGTTGATAAGTTCCAGTCCCCTGTGGTTGTCCCAGTGGAATGTGTCCGACACCCGTTCGACATGTACAATACGCCCATTTCCCTCTGTTAATGCAACAGTGTGCCTGTCTTTGGCATTTTCTGGCTCTCGCTGAATAAATCTTTGTAAGCGTGATGACCCTTTATCCCATCTTCTTACCACGGCCAGCCAAGCGAAGCTGTTTCGCTTTGTCCTCCAACACCTGTTTGAACGAACTAAATTCTCGGTGACGTACAATGGACAGGGTGCAGCCTTTGTTCTTTAAGTGTCTATGAAGCGATGCCATCATTACCTTAAGTCTTTCTGGTTCATAATCTTCGCCTTTTTTATTGTTTACTTCGGCGTAGAAATATTCGAGTAAAGTGTTAAGCTCAGCCAGCTCATAATAATTTTCTATTTCATCAGTAAGTTCCTTCTCTACGCACCATTTTCTCCAAACAGAGAGCCAAAAACCAGTGCTTTTCGCAGTGTTTTCGTTTTTCGAGCAGTTTTCAGCCTCTCTATAGTTGTTTCGGTGGCAAAAGCAAATACATGTGCTACAAACGCCAGCCATTACAATGCGATTTTTGCTCGAAACTGGTTAGCATGTGCTGGTCTATCTAACGCCATTCAGAAGGCGCATTTGATTGGCTCTCAGTGAGTTCCTTTGTTTATTAACCAATCAGAATATCACGTTTCTTATTCTTTCCTGCACTAAATTACCTTTTTTCTGCGCCGTGTTACCAAAAAACTGCATTTCTCTTAGCCAATCACAATCGAGAATTTTTTTCATATATTTTAAATGTACATAAACAGCTTTTTTAAAAAGTGTATATACCGTACTGTTTCCTGCTTTATAAACGCATGGGCTCCTGATGAACGCCATTTTAGCAAGTTTTAAATTTAATGTTTTGGTTTCCCACCTAATAATAAGAAGACAAGGGAAAACTCGGTTGTCCTACACTGGTCGAATAAAAAAAGCTACAAAAATTACCTTCAACATCCATTCCACTCCCCATCGCTCCCAAACTTCGCTTGAGCATAGGCCGAAGATTTTCCTTAGAAATGTAGCTAATTTGAACTTTTAGCGCTTCCGTTGAACCGCTCTTCTTCGTAGTGAACTACCGATGGCGTTGCTCCGGGGGGTGGGGGGGGGGGGGGGGCACTTGGGTATTTTTTGGGTGGGTATGTGCCGCCCGGGACTCCAAATTGGCACCCCGTTCTAAAAAAAATTTCCCCTAAAATTGATACCCCGTCCTAAAAATGGGCCAATTTTTTATACCCCGTTCTAGAATTCGCCCTAAAGACTGATACCCCGTTCTAGAATTCGCCCTAAAGACTGATACCCCGTTCTAGGAAATGGGCCAATTTTTTAAACTCCGTTCTAGGAAGTTTGTAAATTGAAATAGCTCTGTTCCAGGCTCCGAGATAGTGGTGAAAAGTCATACAGTAAAAAGAAATGCGAGTCGGGCGCGTCTTATTTTCGCTTTGCTCGTTTTAATACGTCCGCACTATACTATCTGAGAGCCTGGCACAGGCTAGGCTAAGAAGCACGTTCAAACACCTATGCTCAGTGATGTTTTGCCCTTGTTTTTCCCGCCACTAATTTGTAAAATGAGCGTTCCAGGGCCCTGGGCACCCGGGCACCTTGGGCACCCGGGCACCCCTGCGAACGCGCAGCGTGGCTGCTAAGCCACGAGCAACGACAACGAACGCGCTGAGTTCAATCTCGTCCTCTTGAGACCATAACTCGATTCTTGAAACTTACTAAATTTACACTTTCCTAGAAGGGAAATCTTCAGTCTATGCTCAAGCGAAGTTTGGGAGCGATTGGAGCGTAATGAAGGTAATTTTTGTAGCATTTTTCGGACAGCGTAGGACAGCCGAGTTGTCCCTAATCTGATCCTCTTCTAGAAAGGTAAATGGTAGTTTCCATATCTCAAACCGCCCTTGGATACCTTATGATGCCTACACAAAGTAATTGCATATTTTGAGATATGGAAACAAGTGCTTACCTTCTAGAAACCAAAACATTGGCGTTTACACTATAGGGCAGAAAACAGTAAGCAAAAAATAAAAAATAAAAAAAAAACAGACACAGCTCTTTATGAGGTATTTATACTTTAACAACTGTTTATTTACATTTGAACCGTTTTGTCGATCTTACGATAGGCTGGTGTGTGTCTGGTTGTACTGTGGTCACACCTTGTACTCGCGGTAGATCCACGCTTTTTGCGAAGCCAGACTGGCCTCGTCTTCTGTGTGAGATTCTCAGAAGGCCCGAGTGCACATTAGTCGGTGACTGCAAGCTTGCTTTACCTCCTTCTGCAGCGTAGTTTGACTTAAGTGCTTTTGCGCATTGCTTGCATTTGGCTAGAAGAACGTTCAGTTCTTCAAGCAGCGGTTAGTAAAATGTTATTGGCGCCACTCTTCTGTTCGTGCATGGACTGGTGCACGATATACCAAGTGAATAGCTATTCTCAAGTACCGTGCACGCGCCTCCGAAGAAGACATTACGCGAGAGGTTCAAATGTTTAATTCTCGCGAATCGCGTTTACCTCGTGTGGTCTTAGTCAGCTGCAAAATTAGATTCCCCATATTTCTATCTATCTGTCTATGAATATATGCTTGGTGTCCGCCAATGACGTCATGTAACATTACGTCATGGAGCATTTTTTGTTTCCAGGCAACATAGACTTTGACACCAATGACCAGGTTGTATTCATGAAGGGCTGATGTGTTCATTTGTCGCCCTTGTCTGTGAAACAATGTTTATGATGGGTGAATCACGAGCAATTACCCATGCAAATGACACAGAATAGCAAGCACAACAAGTGGCTGGAAATCCTCACTGGCAAAAATGTTTCACTGAAACTCTTCTGGAGAAGGCCGACAAAAATTTATTGGCAAGTGAATCAAAGAAGACAACCGCAAAGCAGAGAAAACATCGCTTAGCTAGCACAGCGAAGGCAATGTCGTCAACACAGCGAACACAAACCCTGGGGGGGCTACTCCCCTATAAAAGTGACGAGGGTGCTCGTCAGAAAATTTCAAGAACACTTCTAAAAGGTACCAGAATCTTGTATTATGGGCATGTCCCGAATTCATTTCCATCCCTAAGAGGTACCAATTCAACAACAACAAATTATATAACTGGCACCTGCGTTTCTTCTCAAGGACTCTTGGAAAGTATTAAATGTCATAAATCTTACTGAGACAACTCTGGCAGCAGTCATTTTAGGTTTTAGCACCCTAAGTGGTACCAATCCACAAATTTAATTTTTGTTTTAAGAAATTAAATGACAAGCAGATGTGGGTTTCCTATAAGATCAATCCATTCTGCACTTTACATTCACGATAAATTCAAGTAATAAATAAGTGGAGAGGATGGCTGTGGTGGGAGTTTGGGCATTTATTTTGTGTACCAGACACAGGTGACATTAAACAAAAGAACAAAAAACCATGAAACAATACCAAGTGGATTTTCCCTGAACAGAAAACAAAGAAGTCTTTTCTTTTATGTCATCTGTGTCCAGTACACAAAGTTTAGACTGGAATTTGGAACCATTAATTGTCAATTCATTTGGTCAGGGAAAGTTTACATTTGACTGTCAGTCTGCCTATGCCTCTGGGACCAATGTCTCTACAAGCTCATGCACGTTGAGAATTGAAAAACTGATCACCTTCAACATTTCTTGTATATGGACATTTCATACAAATTCACTCTTGCATGAGTATTTATTTCTCATGCATGTACACAACTAAATATAAACACTTTCATAAATGATTTTGTATCTTTTACCGGGGTAATTCAGTGCTAATGAGGGTACCACATATTCAATATGCACGAGTCATTATTATTTTCATAATTCTCCCCAACTGCATCCTTAATGACACAGCCAGGGAGCAGGCTCTGCAGTTGGAGAAAAAGGCAAAAATTGGGGTCAAATAGGAAAAATATCACATTGGTACATGTAATTTCTATTTTAGTGTAAGTGATTATGTTAATTTGCACTTTACTGTTACAAACAATTAGTTGTCAAGTGTTTAATTATGTACTACAACAAGTGCAAACACTCACTTGCTGTAGTTCACTTAACAATAAGTATTTTGGTCTCCAATTACCAGAATTTACATGTTATTTTCACTGCAGCATTATCTCCTACCATTTCATCTACTCACTATTAATGACACACTTCACAAGTCATTATTATTACACACTAAAGATAGCATGGGTTAACTGCATATTCGCCTACAGTGATTCACTATCTCATCCATTTTCGTTGACTATACCGGTAATTACAAATGCAGGAGGGTCAAATGGGGTGAACACGGGACCTATGAAACATTGGCTACCCTTCCTTAACAACACCAACCCCATTTAAATCCCAGAAAATCCTTTTTAATGACAGAGCTCTGGGTTCAAATTTACTCCAACCAAAAGGAGATTAACTACATCTCACCTTCCAATATTAGAACCAGTGCTGAAAACCACCATCCCAAGTTACACAATTTACTCCAATTCTCTCTCCCCTTCCATCCCTGACATTTTATGGGCCTCCCCCCGGAGCTTTGCCAGGTTCTGCGATACATGTATTTCTAGTTTTTGACCATTTAATCCTTTAAGCCCCAATATCCACATACAAATTCTCCAAACTGATCTCTATACATTTCCTTAAAGAACATGTTGGGAGAATTTGATAAAAGATCAAAGCATTTTCTCTCAGGTGATCAATTTATTAATTTTCATGACCTAATCTCTGGACAATCTATGGATATGGTTAGGAGAAAATTGATGTTGGTCACCATTGGGACTTAAATGGTTAATACAGTAAGAGCTGTTCTGTTGACGTTTCAGATTTGTGCAGCACTCGTGCTAATCTTTGAACTATTGTCCTGGCTGTGCTGTACCAGCAGAACACTTCTAAATGAGCAACATAAATATCACAGTTAGTAGCTGGCCTTAAAGTGCAAGGACAGGTTATTTTTACAAGGTTTTGAGGTTGCATTGAAATCAAAGTTTTTGGTTTTGCACATGTATGATTGTTACCAAATATATGGTCTTGTATTATTGTCTTGATTGTGTATAAAATGTTTGTTGTCTCGCAAAATTTGAACGCTGATTTGCCCAATAGGTTCAAATGTTAAATATATGATAAATTTAATACAATAAGAGCTGTTCTCTTGTTGTTTCAGATTTGTGCAGCAGACGTGCTGATCTTTGAACTATTGTCCTGGTTGTGTGGTACCAACAGAACACTTCTAAGTGAGCAACATAAATATCATGGTGAGTAGCAGGCCTTAAAGTGCAGGGTCAAGTTATGTTTACAAGGCATTGAGGTTGCATTGAAATCAAAGTTTGTGGTTTTGCACATGTATGATTGTTACCAACTATTTGTTTAAGGTCATGTATTATTGTCTTGATTGTGTTTAACATGTTTGTTGTCTTGCCCAATTTGAACACTGATTTCCCAGAATGCATTGCCCAAAAGGTTCAAATGTTTAATATATGATCATTTTATACAGTGAGCTGTTCTCTTGTTGTTTCAGATTTGTGCAGCAGATATGCTGGTCTTTAAACTTTTTCCTGGCTGTGCGGTACCAGCAGAACACTTCTAAGTGAGCAACATTAATATTACGGTGAGTAGCAGGCCTTAACCCAACTGCCCCTAAGCCTCCTGTAACCGCCCATGCGGATCCACGTCCTTTCAACCACTTGTGATGTCATCCGTTTTAATGGGCAAGGATAACTTTGTCTGCTAACTTGTGCAGAGTGTAGAGATCGCTCAAACAATACCAGAATGCGCACAATTCAGTCAAGGACACCGGTGAAAAAGGCAAACAAGCATGTAACATAGGCCTGAAAATTTCCATGAAAATCTTGCTCCACTACCCACCTACCTTTCCTTTCATCTAATCCTAAAATCCTTAACGCTTTCCTAAAAACGTTTCCCACCAAAATGAAGCCTACTAAATGCCCAGCAAGAGAAAAAAAATGAGGCAAGAAAAGTGAAAAAAAGGGGAGGAGAGAAAGCGAAAAGTAAAAGTCAAGACTGCTGTGTCACTTTTAAACCCAAAAAATATCTCAATATTTTGCTTTCTGCGCATGTCCAAACTTCGCAAGCTAATACTCTGCATCTGGATCAGAAGGCGGCGAAGTGTACAAGTAACGTAACTTTCAAATAAACTTGTTAATTATATAAATGCCACCGTTTAAAACTCAAACTGCGTCTTTTGGGTAAACTGTTCGAAGTTCCTTATCTCAGAAATTCAAAATGGAGTCAGTCACGGCTGATGTTTATATATTAAAAACGCCTGAAATGAGTGTTCAAACAATTCGGATTAAAACACTTACCTCCGTACATTCTTCAGGAAGGTTTCACATCTTCTTCCTCTACTCTTGTGATGTTGAATAAAATTCGGGGACTTAGTAATTTGGAATGAAACATTTGTGTAGATATTCACGTGTATAGCTTAGTCCACCGTAGCGACGCGATCTTGTCGAAAAAGACCACAATTTGATCGATTTTCCTCAAAATGTCGACAACAACTGCTCTGTCGATCTCCAAAGGTCCGCCATGATAAATTTTTATATGCATACATTACATAAATTATGAGATTTCATTGGTTAAAACAGGTAGAGACCCTCAGGTTGCCATGGATGCTAAAATATGTGCGTGTTTTAATTCGGTATTAACTTGAGCATGTTATAATTAACCAGATGGTTCTGCTAGACCGCATGTGTCAACTACATTTCCATTGCGAAACAGCCGTGCCATGAGGCACGACCCCCCAAACAAAGAATCTCTTAGCATGAAGCACCACCCTCCAGGCAAGGCAAGTTGGACAGGAAACGCGAGTTGGCAGGAAGGGCAATAGGCAACAGCTGAAGAAACCAAGGCTTCCAACCGGCAAAGGCAAACAGATGCTACCAAAACGCTAGTAGTGGCCAAAAAAAGGCAGTTAGCAACACTAAATAAAAGTACACTCACCAAACTAATCCACCATAGATTTGGCTGCGTGAGTTATGAGGTCGGGAGGAGTTTGAATATGTTGTGTGTAAGCATTGCTTTTCCAATGGCCGAAAACTTGGATAAGGTGATCTGGAATACCAGCCCTTGCAGTAGAAGTGGCTGCCCCATTTCGGAAACTGTGACTTGAAAAATCGTAAGGCAAGCCCAGCATTGAGAAGAATAGCTCTTAATCTGTCTGTAAGTAAAGAGCGAGACGAAGGAAGGCCATTTTTGAAAAGGAACAGGGGGCGAGGACGGTCACCCCGACACTCAAGGAAGGAGACAACTGGTTGAACTGCGCAAAAAGAAGGAGAACCAGGGCAAATCAAAGTTTTGCACCCTTTTCGGAACGGGTCAGATTTAGAAGCTGTGATGCAGATTTGGAGGCAAGACGGATTAAGGAACATCCACAGCTATATCACGCACAGATAAATGATGGCCAGGGTCGAAGGCTGAAAGGATGGGGACGGTGAATTCTGCTGACCTCAAAAAACCAAAATAGGCCAGTAAACAGGCAGCCCAAAACGTATGATCATCAAATGAGTTGAGGTCCAAAATCGAATGAATTATGCGAAGAATGTTACTAGACATTGGTAGACGTGGGTTAGCAAATAAAGAGCCCTGTGAACGCTTGATTCGACTGACAACTCTTTAAACCGAAGGCAGTTCTCCAATTGGTCAGGGAATCCTTGATTCACATGAAGGGACTGTACCGCAGATAGATACACCTTAATAGAAGAGTGCCGCCAGGAGTCAGCCAAGAATGTGGCAAAAAGACACAGGGTCCATTCAGTGGCTGGACATGGAGAGTTGGAGGAGCTGACAAGACCAATCATGACACAGAAATTTATGAACGTTGGCTGAGCACAAGAGTAGGTACGGCCAGTTGAAGCAACTAAGTATTAGAACATGAAGGAGAGGCAGCGAGCTTCTAGATCACTATGGAAAGCTGAGCTAAAAGTGTGGACAAATGAGGACTGGAGACGTCTTGCAACACGGTGATTGAGAACGAAATCCCTGCAAATTGAAGCGAGACAAGGCATCAACCATGCAATTAGTTTTTCCTACAACATGAACAGCCGCAAAGGTAAAAATGAGGCAGGCTGCAACTTTGAATAAGCTACGCAGCAAGTGCATAATGTTTGGGTCTTTTGAAGTCCGTGAATTGAGAATATGAACCACTGTTTTGTTATCGACGTGAAACAGAATGCGCCTGCGAGACCAAGGAGGACCCCAAACATGGGCGGCCAAAACAACAAGGAAGAGTACCTTGTAAGCAATTGACAGAGGGAGCTGACCATTGGCCATTGAACCATTCATTGGCCATAAATGCACCATAACCGATCACACCAATTAATGGCGTTTCCAGCACTTTGGAGTTTGGTCAAATGCGCTCTGTGTCCTGTCCTTGATGCTACCTTGCGTTGTAGGTCCTCCATATCTTGGTCTCAGTACCAATGTCAGTTAGAAAAGGGAGTGAATTTGTTTAAGGAGAGACTGCAAAGTCAACAACACAACATGGCCAGTCCAAAAGCACTTGGTTAAAATGAAATGCAGCTGGTTTAAGCCCCTCAAATTACATTATACTCTAGTCCGTGACGCGACAAAAAAACGACATAGAGGTTCTAGTTGCAATACATAACTTGCATCCTTATCCAATAGTGTAAACAATGTTAAAAAATGTCACTTAGTCTAGCTTGAAGGATAAGGTACTAAATCTGACTTTTGACAGCCTATTCGGTGTTATTGATAGAGAGTCAGCGACAGATGTTGTAATTAAAGTACCTGAGAGGGTCATATTTGAAGGGTCTGTCGCAGTCGAGGTAGCTGCGATGCCTGAGATTGAGTGGTTGGAAAGGAGAATCTCGTCTTCTGAGAAAAATTGTATATAATGTTGGAAAAATTTTGACAATTCTGTGGTAACTAAGGAATTGTTGGAAGGACATGGAGTATCCATTCGATACTGTTAACAATATGTGCAAGGACCGGAAATTCAGTCTCACTCCATTATTTTTTTTGTATTGCTTTACTCGAATAAGGATCCGGCCGGTGGACACTTAGACAGCAACTGTAGCAAGCTACTCTTCAGCAGAGTTTTTTGTTGTACGAAGAAGATGAATTATGCGGATTTTTTTCACATTTTGACGGTGTACTGTGTGCCGACTACTCTCACTTTGTATCCCGTGGCATGATTGTTCAAATGATTATAATAACGATTAGCCAATACATAAATTCAGTGCAATAGGCGATCTTTTGAAGTGCAGAACGCCGCACATCTTACTGAAGGCTGATACAGAGAAGGGTCAATTGATTCGAACAGAGCTGGTTTCGCTGAGGCAGTTGGTGCATGAAATTTATCAACCAAGTATCTGGCATAATCTTCACTTGGTTGCGTAATTACTTTGTGCGGTAATTTAGATCCGCTTTTTTTGCCATCCTGCACTACATCAGCGCTTTCTCCGAGGTGTCTATGGTCGTCTTGCATTAGTGGACCAGATCAGTAAATGAAATAACAAGATGCGAGAAAAATATTCCCTCACGAAGTTATTTTTTGGCCTCCATCTCGAAGAAAGTGTTAACCATGTACCCAAGTACATGCTGTATACCTTTTATGTGAAATAATGTCCTCACGGGTGAGGATAAGGCCACTTTCTTTTTTGACTGTTACGTAACCTGCTGTAATGAGACCATTGGAAACTGGAAGCAATAACCCAACCCATGTTTGGTTAGAGAAGGTTTCAGTTGGAGATTTATAGTCTTGCTGGCTAAAGCAAGCTGGCTTCTTGTGATACTTCTAATATCAGGGCTCTAAATAACTTTTTTGGATAACTAACCCTCGGGTTAGTGGGCATAAATTTTACTAACCAAATTATAAGGTTTATCCAAGAATCTGTTCTTGAAATAACAATATTTTAACTATTGAAGGTAGTGCTAATAAATGGGGCAAACTAATATATGGATGGATTGGTTCAAATTACATGATGATCTGCAAAACGAAATATATAGAAGATTGGTGGGAAATTCACCATAAACACTGCAAAACGTTGTTTGTTTAGGCTCATCGAACTGCTGCCAGGTGAATACCTTTTCCGATTCTTGGTGGAAAGTTTTTTCTTCTTGATATGCCCTTCGTGCGGGAGCCTTCTGTAGTGTTTGAAACTGTACTTCTTTTTTGTCATTATTCTCGATCTTCTATTTCCTCTTCACAAATTTGGGCGTCAAACGTTTTCTGAAAAATCTATCCAAGCATCTCTGTACATGATCTGTATAATAAATAGGTTGCAGGATCAAGCAAGACACTTGCGAAAGATATATTAAGGCTGTGTCGAGATCTCCCAACCCAACAAAAGGCTGGTTACCTTGAGTGTATTCAAAATGTTTTGTCGTATTCCTTGCTTATTGGATTCAGCAGGTTCATAAGTGCATGATGCAGCTAATTCTTCAACCAATTCCTCAAGCTTTTTAAAGCTGTTACATTTTTCCGGAAAATTGGAATGTTGTTCCCTAGCCATTTCTGCACAGGTTTTTCGTGAACAGGTCTTCTTCTGTGCATTATAAATATGCAATATTAAGGTTAAAACTATAGGAAATGGACACAAAGGTACAGAATACAAAAACTTAGCTTAAAAAATTATACATATTGGCTTAAAACTTAGCTTACATTCACCTTTTTATTACATGTATACCTAATGCTATAAATGAGAAAATGACCTTTCCACGACAAAGAAAAAGAACTTGGTTCATTCCAATATAAGCTTTTAATTACAAAGAAGGAATAAATTTGCATTTTTATTTAACTTAAGTGAGGCGATCTCTCACAGCCAGAAGAGTCGTCTTTTAAATGCAAGTACACTCTTTGAATAAACTCACAAAAGCTTGAGTGAAAACAACTTGACATCATTAAATTATGTATACAAGTTGCTTACTTTGCTTTGTAGATCTTCTGGCCAAGGACAGTTCTACATACTTTTCAACGCATTTCGAGCTGGTTTCACTGTCTCACTCTGGCACTGTCGATGCTCCCACCACTGCGTGAAGAGTTGGTTAAGATTTCCGTGGCTGTGTCATTTCCTTTGGTGTTTTGAAGTGTCATTTCTTTTGTTAAACGTTGAAATTCCAGTTGCAAACTAATGTCGCTTAAACCACAGGCCACTCGGTGTTCCACCGATACATTACGGTGGCTTGACCCACTGTTTTTGTAAGTACCCCTTCCATCTTTGAATCTCTTCGACAAATTTACATTTATTGTGAAACCATTCTAACACATGTGTTACACATAAACTAAACTTTATTATGATACTATTTTTTGGGCGATTGGAATAAATATCACGTGACAATGACGTCACAATAGGTTTAGCTCTAAGTCGAATTGCAGTCCTCATTGGCATTTTCTTTAGAAATGCTTGACACTACCTACACCTTGGGTGCTTGCCTTCTGTTGTGCGAAGTTTCA
Organism: Porites lutea; assembly: GCF_958299795.1. Classification (NCBI taxonomy): domain Eukaryota; kingdom Metazoa; phylum Cnidaria; class Anthozoa; order Scleractinia; family Poritidae; genus Porites; species Porites lutea. Next base: position 25,779,339 of record NC_133205.1, on the reverse strand, counting down.
CAAAAATCTATTAGGAATTTGGAGATATCTTGGAATTTCTACCAAAAAAGCATAAATTATGCATGAACTGAAGACTGGACTGAATGCAGACAAATTTGCTACTTTTTCGATGTTCCTAAAGATTTTCAAAAACACGAAAACATGTAAACCTAATAATTAATTAATTTCAAAGGCTACTTTTGGGAAAACAGTGATTAAACCAAAATTTGTCGATAGATTTTCTTTGAAAGATTTCATTGCTGCAATTGATCAGTGTACTATAAAATCCTCGTATTGTGGTGCTGTTTACAGCAGCCACAAATTTTCTAATATGGCCCTTGCCCATTGGGGCCTCCAGGCTTTGGTTTTATATCAGCCTGTGTTTGACCAGGTACTTTGGATGTAGACTTTAGGATTGAAGTGGCCTCCTTGGCAGTCTTTGCTTTAAACTGGTCTCCTTAAAATGGAGCATCGGGCACTGCAGGTCAGGGGAATTTGGCAAGTCCTATCTTGCCCAAACTTTATCCATTGGTGTGGCATATTCTTAAGGCTTCTGTTGGGCCTGCGTGTTTCTGTCTTTTGTAAAATATTCATGGGCTGTTTGGGTGTTAGTTCAAAGGCATAGAGTCTCTGGTAAAGCAGTGATGTAATCTGCTTTCTCATTGTTTCCCTTCTACACAAATATTTATGTCAATTTGATAGGTAACATCTGAGCGCTGTGCTCAGCGGCCATGTAGCCAAAAGAACCCTGCATACTAATAAAGAAAGAAAGAGGAGGTATACACATATAAATTATGTGCTATAAAATGAAATGTGATTACAAACCTGCTTTCTACATGTTGATGCATTAACAGCATGAAGTAAAACTATCCTGGCCCAGCATATTGCTTAGTGCTGTAATAAGTTTTCACAATACGGTACATATCTTGATACAATGATGCAATAATATGTAGAATACAAAGTATGACACTTTTTAACTGAAACATTTATTTTTTTGTTTTGGGAATTCGTTAAGGCTGACAAAGGAAAGTGGCATTGATGGTTTTGAAGTAGTTCAATTGGTGTCACAATTTTTTTCCTTTTACTGATGATGAAACATATATACTACATAAGTAAGTTAAAGATGCAATTAATTATTTTGTCCAATGTTGACCTCCAGAAGAACTTTTTTAGTTTGGTCCAGGTCAGGTTTGCTCGGCTTGTTTGATTGGCTTGTACAGGGTGTGTCTCACAAGTTCTACCAGACTTTTGCATTGACCACCCCACCGAGGGACCCTGCCAAGTCTTACCTACCATCAGATGCAGTGATGGAATAGGTTATGTGCATGCTCTCATCCTTGAAATTACTGCCTCAAAACCATCTTGCAACAGCAAAAAATTTCCTTCCATTCTCAGAGCATGCCTTTTGAGGCCTGCCCCTTCTGGCTGTGACTTATTTTGGAAAAGCTCTTGACAATTTCTTGAGTGGTTTGGTCATTCAGACATCATAAAACAGACCTGAGAAGACAGCCACTCTAACATACATAAAAACATTCCTGCACAACTTGATGTTACAAGTGAGGAATTCTTAGTATGGGCAATATAGAAAAGTGAAACCTAAAAAGAAACATTGGAAGATACATGTCAGAAAAAAATATGGAAAAAACGTAAATACTCCCTGATTAGGGCTTTCCAAATTTCCTGAAGTCTTTTTAGTCAAGAGCTGGCTGGTATTGCTACTTCACTTGCCCAGAGCATGAGAGGTGTAGCCCAGTATACATTTGTTATGAGCCACTCTCATGTTAAACTACACCTAAAAAATGTTAAAAGCTTACAAATATCAATGTATTTCAATAATCCATCACTGAATTTCGAGTACTGGTAGGTAATTCTGTCACCAATGAAAACTGAATTAATTGATTGTTAGCGACTGTTTTGAACCAGAGGTCTTCCAGGTTGAGGGATCTCTAATGACGGGCGGTTGTTTTGGTAGACATTGCATGAATTTTGGAGACCGAGTAGATTTTTCTTGTGTGAGCAAAATCCTATACTTGCCTCTTTGCAAAAAGAGGAACAAAGTGATTCTGGACATAAAGTGAATGTGGGCTGGTGTCTAATCCACCATCCTTTGACAACAAAAATGTAGAAACAATCTTAATCAGCAACCTTGTTTGACATGCCAGTAGGTGGTTTTACCTTACCTTGTAACAGGTATTTAGAATAAATGGTAAAAATGGCCCTCCTTGTCATCGTTGCAAAGGCCATGATGTACAACAAGGATGACCATTTGCCTAACTGGCATCCTCCTATCGCTTCACTCTTGATGGCTGACAAGCAGCTGCTATTGTGTCCCGACTCCTTCATACCATGTTCTTTGGGGGCAAGGGTAAGAACAGTAACGTTTCCAAAAGGGCAAGCAGATTGAATAGCTTCAAAAAACGAATATGGTGTGCGTAATAGGTGGCATTTTCGAACTCAATGGCTGTTAAAATACGAAGAATGGTTCAGTATTCCGTATTTCCAACGAGTGACACAGAAACGGAACTCCTTTAGTAGCAACCTTTCATCTACAATGTCTTGCAGCTTGTGTTTAGCGTGAATAATTGCATGGGATTTGTGACTGAAGCTTACACATCCCCTGAGCTGAGAGAGGGCAGGAAAAATGTGCTTAAGAATATACACACATCCAGTGGATTTGGTACAGTGCATTTTCTTCAGTAGTCTACAAGCTGTTGCATCACTTTCAACAAGTCATAATGTGCACATTAATAGGGACCTGAAGCTTTGACGATGAAAGAGACAACGACGACGAACTGCGCCTTGAAATGACTGGATCAGGAACGTCATTCACGGCAAATTTAAGAGTGAAGCGCACGCTACTGTTGACGACGAGTTTCCCATGTAAACAAAGGAAATACGAATGACGTGTTCAATCATCTTTGCCTCGGAACTTTTTTCGTCGACCAACCTCTTGTCAATTATCTCTTCTAGAGCCTGGTCTAGTTTGGTCTGTTCGCGAGTGATTCCAGAGGCTTTTTCCTCTTGTCGCATTTTCGCTTTATACGTGGTAATCAGCATGGTCAGTCTGTCTCTCGTGGACCTTTTATTGACTTTGAATTTCGTATAATCTAGGCCACTCAGGTTTACAGCTATCTGGTACCATACATCTCCCTTTCCTTGCTTCTATAGGTGTGTTGGTCGGGTTCTATAACTGACCCTTCTAGGCATAGCGTCAAATCAAGTTTGTCTGACCACTCCCCCACTGGGGGGTAAAAATACAATTAAACTCATTGACAAGATGAGCTTGGGAGCAGGTGCCTTAAAGGTGGAAGGGCCTATAGAGCAAAAGGGGAGTATTGCCTTGGAAGTAAACATGGCAACCAACACCGTGTGAAATAGCTTGTGCCATGGTCCCGATATTACTCGAAACGAACCCGTATTCTTTTGAAAAACGGAAATATGAAGGGATATCGGATTCGGGACACGCAGCGTGTACATTGAGTATCAGGACTCGTATTCTTTCTGAATCGAACTTTTTCCGCGGCATGGAATATCCGATGTCTGGACACGTCATTGAAACGCCGCGTGTCAAGACCTGTAAACGTCCTTATTTTTCTAGACATGCCGAGTATTATGGAGTATCATCGATGAAAACGTTTTACAGCAACCCCTTGTCAAAAAAAGTTTGCTTTCCACTTTCAATTAATTTCCACCATACGGATGGCGTTATTCTGAGTTATCTTCAAAACGTTAATGAAATGTGAAGATTCGATGCCGTAAAATGCCATGAAATTCCATGGTTCGTGAAGATTCCAGTGTTTTCACTTGACTGAAATTCCACGGTACATGAAATACCGGCGTTTTGACAGCACTGAAATTCCACGATTCACGAAATTTCCAATGCTTAGTTTTTCAATGAAACTCTATGGTACTCAAATATTCCAAGGCGTTTAAATTGTACTAAATTCAGCGTTACTTTAAATTTCGATGCACGATATAGAAAAAGGGATCCCGTGTTCTTCCTCCACTGATATCTCACTATATGTTTTTCAGACTTGCGTTGCTCGTTTAAGGGACTATATTTGCGGGATTAGTATTTTACTGGAGATGATTACTAAACTGTTCGAACCATTCACTCGTTCTTTAAACTACCCTGTCTTACCCAATGGATATTCAACATTATTTGCCCTATTCATCAGCAAAAAAAAAGGTTTTGAATCGCAAGAGATATTTATTTACATGTCTTTATAGAACAACTCTTAGGCAAACATTAACATTTGTGTAAACTAACAGTATAAAAGTAATGTTCTGAATTCATGACTGAAAGAAATCTTGCTGGCTCGCTTTTTTACAACATGTTTTCTAAACAGTATGATAATTCTTATACCTCTCTCAATAAAAGTTAAACGAAAACGATAATACAGTCCAAAGATAATTGTAAAAGAATATATAACACTGCAAAAACCTGAATCTTTTATCCAAAACACTCATTTTTTTCTCAAACAGATTCAGGAAACAAAAAATTGAAATCATTCCTTCTCCTTGGGGAAAAATATAGGGAGGGGGGCTGTGGTGAGGGAGGATCTTCGGGTGCTTCTGGTGATGCTTTTAGCTACCTAATAATTGAAATAGCCCATGTAGGCGAACTTGCGAGTGGTTGGCGGGCAGAAGGCTCTCCCTGGACCCTGGGGTTGCTTGGATGAGAAGATGTCGACTTTGCTTCGACTCTCTGTTCGAGAGAGTTGATTAAGGACGTCAGCCTTCTACTACGCCAAGCTGGAGAACATCATAGCCCTGACTGGTCATCCTCTCCATCTCCCTCATCGCTCATGAAGTTGGCGTCCAGCTTGTGGAGGACCTCTTTTTCTGCATTAATTGCCACCTTCAGCCTTTTAACAAAAAGCTGCAAAACACAATCATTGCAAAAAAGTGAGCAATAATTATAAGTGATATACCTAAAATAGTGGCTAACGTGGTGCACCTGTGTAAGAACTGTTTTAGTACCCTTGTTTTAAATAATAATGATGATAATAATAAGAGAAGCATAATAATGATACCTCAAATCATACATTATTCTTGTGAAAGGTTAATACAGGAGTTCGTCTGTTGTGTCAAACCATTTGCCTGAAGCTTACCAGCTTGGACACAGAACTTGTAACATTTTCTCTGAGCTGACGCATAGGATTTGTAGGTAGAGGTGGCTAGCCCATGAAGGAGGAAGCTGACACATCGTTCCTGTAAAGTGGAGAGGTTAACTGATCCTGGAGCAGCTGCGGGAGTGGCGTGGGCTGAGGGTTTGCTTGAGGTGCTAGGCGCCAGAACTCCTGCCAAAGAAAACAAGACAGAGCATCAGCAATTTCATTGTGAAGTCCAGGCACATGTTTGGCAGAGAAGGAGAAGGAGAAACGAGCTGCAGGCAATACCAAATCTCGAAGCAAATGCATCAAAGCAGGGACCTTGGAAGTCCTAGAATTTAGGATGTGCACCTCCGCCTCATTGTCGCAACGAAACAAGATGTGCTGTCGAGGCCATTGAGCTCCCCACACTTGAGCTGCAAGAACAACTAGGAATATTCCTTATAAGCGATTGACTTAGGTCGGCCCAGGAACTGCTGAACCATGCGCCATTGAAGTATGCTGAGAACCCTAAAGACCTAGATGCATCTGAAACGACTTCGATGTCAGGAGGAGGAGACATGCCAGGAAAAAGCCAAGAACTGACACCATTCCATGAAGACAAGAAGGTGTGCCACCACTCAAGGTCGAGGCAAAACTGTAAGTTCAAGCGGATGGGGTGGTCTTTCTTACGAAAGCAGCACAACAAATATATCATCCGACATAAGAAGGTTTGGCCAGATCAGACAACCTTAGCAGCATGCTGAAGGTGACTGGTCAATGATTCAGGTTGTCTAGGATTGCACCATTTCCTGGGACGCCACTGCTGAACTAGCAGACCAGCTGCTTCCAGTGTATCGGTGAGGAGCCTAGCAATTTGAGCCAACAAATCTAATTCAATGCTCAGGACCACCATCACTGAAGAGGGCCCCACAGAGTGTGACAGACTTGTTTAACGATGCCAAGGTACTGAGCACACAGGGGAGAATTATGGGGACCCACTGTGATAAAGTCATCAAAGTAGTGCAGTAAATCCTGGATCTGAGAGGTATGGTGCAGATCGAAGACCAAATAGGAGGACCCTACCACTGTCCCAAGAGAGACTTCGTTTGCCAAATAAGCATCAACGATATCTGGATGTGCATAAGCGAAGGGCTTGTTCCTAGAAGCAGATTTTAGGTTACGCAGATAGTTATAGCCCACTCAAAACTCCTTGCTTAGACCCTCAAGGATGAAGGACAACTGTGGTTGCCTAGGTTGGTTCTCAAGTTCCAATGCAAATTGGTTCACATGAATTGGAGTAAACACATAGACCGGAGGCAGAATGCCCGGAAACGAGGACAAGAGCTCGACCACGGTTGGGGAAAAACTGCCCACAAAGGAAAACCAGACATCGAACAGGAAAATAATAAAAATTAGTAATAGCAGTAGTAATAATAATCAGTAAAACAGACCATGTACAACAAATGACCGTCAATGATTCAATAAGAAGTGAGCATGATCGCAAAAAGGGAGAAACTCTCCAGCCAAGTGACAATGTCATCAATTTTCTTGCGAGATCGCTTGGGATTGCTGGTCAGGATCATAAGACCATCAAAGACCATTGGTTCTGATTCCGACTGAGCGATGTTGCCTTGTATCAAGTCGCTTAACTCGACGAACTTCCCAGGGACGATCTAGCCCACGCATTTTGCGGGAACCGTGGCAAAACCGGGGCCCATGACAAAAAGGTCGATGCAAAACTGGAAGAGGGTAAGGGATAAAGCTCGTACCCAGCTGTTCCAAAGGCATGATGACGGTGGAATTTGCGCCGAACGGTGATGTAGAAATCGAGGGGCCCACAGCAGTAGTAGCGCTAGAGGAGGGCAAAATCGCAGTAACAGGGGCAGAAAAAGTGTTCACAAACAAAGGAACCACAAAATAGTGCGTACCTGTACTTGGAGCACCTGATAGAATCGGAGATATTGGTGAAGGCGCCCCACCAGAAGCCAAAAGCTTCGCAGAGCGAGAACTTAGATCTTCGGAACACCCCCAACAGCCTACACAGTAGGGGATGCGGTTATAGGCTGTAATTCACCCGAAATGCTGGGCACAGGAGGTTGATCCGCCACTTTTTCTGCCGCTAATGACGCCTTCACCGCATCCACGATCTGCTGAACCAGCGACGGAGGAAAGGACATTGTTGTCGGGGCAGCAGTCGATGTAGAGGATCCAGCAGAAGAAGCCAAACTTGTCGAGGGCGACGGCAACATGGCATCCCGACAGTTACGCGTAGAACCAGACAAGCTTAATAAACCCAGCGAATACTGTCAACCAAAAACATCTCCCTCGCAGCACAAGGTGATTTTTGATTAAAGTATTTCATCTCTTCCGTCATCGTCAAACACGAAGTGTCCCAAGGGGAGTTGGCTAGAGTTTAACTTAATGCTGTGTTATCAATACCTTTTATGTTTGGGTACTTAATTGTACTGTACCCTTGCTTATTTTTCGTTGATAGTTTATAATATTTGCGCACCGCAAAAGGTTTGCAGGTGGTTTGAGAGAGCATAATTTTGCACTAGCACGTTCACAGTGTTCTTGCTCCTATTTGCATAAACATGATCCAAACAAGATCCACTAACCAGTCTTGTTACATCAGTTACCTGCTGGTCAAAATGCATGCACTTAAGGCCTTTCGTTAAGAGATGTTCCCTTGAACTTTCTTCAATCGGCATATTTATATTAAAATAACCAGTTAGGATTATTTCTTTGCCACTCACGTACAAAAACTCTCTTTGGGAAGAAAAACATGAAAGTGAGTGTATCTTTTTTGACACAAAAATAGCATGATGCATCTGGGTGTGATATTGATGGGAACACTTAAGTTGAAAAGGCTTAGTGCTAGATACCTCTTCTACTTTACCTGCAGATGTATGACCTAAACCCACAAACTGAAAAGCTCTATTTAATATATCTTTCAAAATGTTGGCAGAGAAACTTTTATCTGTTACAAGAAATGAGTCTGCCTTAGCAACATATTTTTTCATAGTTTTATTTTGGTGTTTCCAAGGACATTTGGCTTCATACAGACTATCTACATGACACTTGCAAGAAACCTTTCCATCTGGACTTGCTGCAATAGAAGGGTATAAGGAAGAAGCCCTGGCTCTTTGCAAGTAAAACTCTAATTTGTGATTTCCTTTGAATTCTTTTCTGTATTTATTCCCTTTGGTTCATTTTGTCTGCCCCGCTGCATAGGCTTGACATCCGCTTTCTTTTTATAGCCACATATGTGGCTATAAAACTGCATAGCATTCATCTGATGACAGCATCATTTTCTCTTTCAGTATTATGCACTTTTCTTTTAAATTAGCAAATGGGTAGTCGTCATTTATCTCGTCAACAAGCTTTGGTATAGTATCAGGCAGCTGGTCTTGTTTTCCAAATTTGCATTCATTCTGTTGGTGTAAAGCCAAGTTTCTTCTTTGAGCGGTGTTATCGATTAGCTCGTTTTAGTTCGGAAGAACTTCCAGACCCAGCAGTGATTCGTAAAAAAACTTTATCAACTAGCTGAACCTTTCTTCCTCCGTCTGCACCAACAACAACCCGTCGCCGGATCTCTGAGATATCTTCTAAGTTGTGGAACAGTCCAAGTTTTAAGTCGCTCACTTGTATGTCTGGTCTCTGCCATCTTTGTTTTTGTTTTGCTCCCTGGACGGCCCATAATGCTTTGTGCTTCAAGATGACCGCCGCATTGACGAAGTCCACAATCTCGTTCCCAGGGTCCTCTCTCTTGCTTCGAAGCAATGGTCAAGTTTCTTCCAACAATACGGTTGTGTGTGGGATGCCGATATTTTTTTCTCATCATCAAGACTTGGCTACTTTAGCAAGTATGTTTAATCAAGAGCTTTCTTATGTCTCCTCCCGCTTTAATGCAAACAAGCTTACTGTTCACCATGATAGGTCTAAACTCATCATCTCCCATACACGACGTAAAAAGATTAATCCTTTAGAATTAAACATCTTTATAAATCACACCCTTATAGCACAGGTACAGAAACATAAATTTCTTGGAATTATGATTCATGAAAACCTTTCATGGAAACCCCACATCGCTACCGTCTGTGATAAAGTCGTTGGGGATATAGGAATTTTCTCTAAATCGAGACGATACTTACCCCCTGTCACTTTAAAAACCTTATGTAACTATTGTAATCTCATCTGGGCATCTCTATATGCCTCCTACCTTAAACCTCTTATCTACTCCAAAAGATAGCCATTCGTATTATCACCTTTTCTCCTCCACGAACACGTTCTAAGCCTCTTTTCTCTAAGCTTAATATTCTTTCTCTTCATTCACTCTATAAATTCCATGTTTCGTGTTGTGTATTCTCACATTTCAATCGCTAGTTTTGTATCTTTTATAGGACTACATGCATGTAAGCTTACCTAATCTTAGATTTGTATCTTGTTTAGTATTTGTATTTTAGCGTACACTGTACAGTCTTTTCTGTCATTCTGACTACAGGCTGTATAAGCTCCTGGCTTTGGCTTTACTGATTTTTTTTGTTCCTACATGAACGATGGAATAAAGTTAATGCTAGGAAAATACAACCGCAAGTAAATCTGAACATTTAAATATACTGGGGTTTAATGTCTGTGACTATTTATTTTATACAGGGCTCTCAACGTTGGCCTCAATATTTAGCGGTCGAAGGCTACAAACATTGCGGTTTATAGGCGCCATTCATGGATGGGACGAGAGTGTCACACAGGCAACATAACGGTTACCTTCAAGCGGCAACAGTTTTAACTGTTGGATGTTAAAGCATCTGAGAGATTCTTTTTCTTTTAATCGTCTTAAGATATGACGTGCTCAAGCTGCTTCATAGCCAACGATATTAAACCGATGAAATATGCAATGTGGAATCATGAAAGCAAGCAGATTTAAAACGTTTGAGCATCCGCTTTCATTGCAGTCCCGAAGTCACAAAAGAAAAGAATGCTTCCTGAAGATGAGAGAAGAACCATGAGCAAAAATCATTATCTGTGGAGATAAATACAGTGAATCTCAAGAACTTTCACGTGAGAATATCTTTTGTCAAGTATATGCCTTACTGAATTCTCAAGTCGTCAAAAAACTCTCGTCTCTTTACTAATATCTCGTTGTAGTAAATGTATGATTTACTGCGGTTAGAGTATTCTTTGATCAATGAACTGGTGGTATATATTACAAACACAGAACTCTCATAACTAAGAATATCTCTGTTAAGTACACGTACATCCAGACTGCTTTGGCAACATTACGCGAGGGCTCAGGACGCGGTATTTTGACCGTGATTCAGGACCTGACTACTGGGGCTGATTAGGTGTAGCGGGAGTAGGTGATTTAGCAAGCGCGGGGAAATCAAGACTCCATCATGGCGAATGGAACCAACAGCATTTTGCAATCGAGCATTTGCTGCTACTGCTGCTTGTCACCTATATAACATTTCAAAACATCAACTGCTGCTGCTGTTGTTGCTGCTGCGTCATAGCCATCAGTTGATGCTGAATCATGTTCTTTTGTTGTTGTTGCTGATGCTCTTGACTTTCTATCTGCATTTGGAGCTGTTGTGGTAGAAGTCCCATTATAAATAGTTAGAGGTATTACAAAGCAACAGAGGTGGTCCTTTATTTATTGTTTGCAAAAATTTGCAGACTTTAAGATCGCAATCTAAACAAAATAAGAAGAGATAAATGGACAAATTTGGTCATGATCACAATCAGGTTAAAACAAATATATGTGAAAATAAATGAAAACATTATTTGCTTGTTAAATCCGCAATTCAGGGCTTTGGAATCCGGGAATTCAGCTCAAGGAATCCAGAATCCTGCTAACGATTGAAATCCGAAATCCAGTATTTGGAATCCGGAATCCACAGCGTGTAATCCAGATTTCAAGTCGACTGTCTTGGATTACCTAACACTGGGCGATTAATAAATTTTTATTGAGCAACCCCCCCCCCCCCCAAATGTCACATCATTTTGGTGCTGAGTTATATTTAAATTGACCTCCAAAGTGACAGATAAGTATGGAGCACGCGACAAGAAAACCAGTTTTCAAGAAACCATAATTGCAATGCGTTTCAATCTTCTTCAAGTTCAGTCACCAACCGCGCCTTCTGTTGTATTTTGTTGTGTGATTTATATTTTCTTTTAATGTCTTGAGCAGTTATTTTTATGTTTCCGTCAGTTTTGTGGCATTTCTCACTGTTTGAAGTTTCAAAATTTTGTGACACAGCGCCTCAGTTTTAGTGTTAACTTCTTAAGCCCTAACATCAAAATTCAAATTCCCATTTGTTATCCCCATGCGTTTTCAATAGAAGAAGTGGGGAGAATTTGTTGAAGTATCAATTAGATTCCTCTTGTGTGATCATGTGCTTAATTCTCATGACGACCCTGTTTTAAAAAGCAGTGATATTACAAGGAGAAATTTGACGCTGATCACTCTCAGGGCTTTGAGGGTTAAAGAAAGTGGGCCCCTTAGAAAACCTAATAATGCCGCGCCTTAATATTCGGACTATGGTGCCTGTTTTTCTCATTTTGACTCCTGTCTTGCGCCTGTTTTATCTGTTCTCTCGACAAAAATAGATTGGCCAAAACCCAAATATTTTACAAGACTGTGCTACGGACACGTCTTTCTGAGGAAGTCTGGGAAAGTGGTGTGCATAATTACGGTGTCAAAATCGTAAACTCGTAGATTGTTTTGTTAGAGGCTAAGCATTCGTTGTTGTCTAGGGCAGAAAAACAACTATGGCTGCAATTTCATAATTAGCTTTCTCGTCAGGGTGGACGTCATTAATTGGAGACCGAAATCTCTCTCTTTAGATTACTGACACACAGCCCGATCACTATTAGAAAAGATATATAAGAAGATAAGCCTTTTTACGTCAATGAATGTAAACAGCATGATATTACTTTATTTGAATTTAATTAAATAAGGCTATTTGTAAGTTTACAGCAAAATTTTTGCAAAATATATAACGCGATTGGAGAGATGCAAGCTGTCAGACGAAATATTATTTTATAAAGATGCCTATATAGTATTTCTTTCAGATTGCGTGTTTATTATTGATAAGCGCTCTCAAGGGCGTGTTAATCAAGTTGACGTCCTCAGTGGATCAGTCAACAGAGATTTAAAAGCTGGAGATCGAAATCAGGAATCTCATGCAACACATTGAAATACTTCGCAAAATACGCGCCTTTGGGTTAAAAGGGACAGATAACCGAATGGTTTTAATTAAAAAGTTAAACATTGAATTTGTATCACCCTCTGAGAGGCAAATTACACTTGATTGAAGTAGTTGTTGGTTTTACACGTTATCGTACAAACCTCGATAATTTAACATTTTAAACTTCTGTTAATATTATTTCACAGATGACTGATTGCTAGAATTTGCTGCAGTTATTTATGGTTTTTCATTCTATTTACAGATCGTCTTGCCAGTTATTTTCACCGTAAAACATACACGAAAAACGAAGGGCTGCCTGAAAAAACAGAGTTCCAGTGCAAGTGAAAATTACAAATCCGATTAACAAATAACACTTGTAGACGATTTAAATGGTCAACATTTCTCACTTTTGAACCATTCGTGTCGTTATCTTGATTATTCACGGACATTTCCGGCTCTTAAGTCAGCATTAACGCAATTGTACTGGAACATAACATGCTATTGTAATTCGCAAACTACTCAGAGGGCAATGTAATTCCATTTGAATCTTGTTAAGTTTGATTTATGAGATACGCAAACAATTCTTGACCAAAGACATGCACTGCTCAATAGATTTACTTGTTAACACCGATATTATCTAACAAATGTCCCCTCACACGAAGCAAGTCAATTCTCAGCGTTTCCCTGCCCTTGCAATGTTCACCAAAATTAAAAGTCTTCTTTTTCATCAGTGCTTTTGAAATTCTCGCGTGTATAGCTCAAAACGTTTATACCCTTCCAATTTTTTGTCACCATATACTTGTCATTCCTCTGTTCCTTCTTCCTACTCTAACCAGGTCCTTGTCTGTAAAACCATCACGAATATGATTTATATTTGCTCCTTTCTCTATAAGAAATCGCGCACAGTCAAATTCACCTTCACTCACCGCAGCATCTAGTGGTGACGAGCCATCTTTGTCGCGCACTTCAAGCTGAGCGCCTTTCGTTACAAGGTACTGAAGGCACTCCAAACTACCCGTACTCGCCGCTCGATGCAATGGGTAAAAGCCATCTACACCTGGCTCATTTACGTCCACATTCGTTGTTTCCAACAAATTTTTCAACGTTTCCACGTCATTGTGCGTCGCTGCCCACTGAAGTAAAATCTGCGGATCGAGTGAAAAACTTCGCTTTCTCCTCCTCTCCATCTTTTCGGCAGGCTTTAGTTTGCTTCCATCAGGGGCACTCTCTTCGCTTATTCTTCTTGTTACAACACTGCTGTTAGAAATCTTAATCGCTGTCTTTGTAGCTAGAGTGGAACACATATCGACTGGTTGGACATCAAATGTGTTAGGCTTTTTGTACCCGGTCGCCCACCAGTGTTGAACGCGTATCTCAGGTATCATTTTGTCAGTACCGTCTCTTGATGACGAAGGAGATTTTTCGGCTTCTAAAGTTTCATACTCTGCGGAAGGATTTGTTTTGATTGAAATTTCTTCCCTGTTATCATCTACTCCGGTTGCGTATCCAGACTTGTCCGCCATCTGGCGCGTTCCTGTATCCAGAGCATCCGGTGACTATTTTCTGTGGTGCTAAGTCATTTCGTAAATGTTAAGTGTTTATCTCATTAATTGCTTGTTTTGGTTATCATTGATGAAACTTAAACGGGTTTGGCCCAACCAATTTAAAAATTCCTTCAGGCTCTGAAGGTCAGATCAACATCTCGCCCACCAGTATCTGATGTTAAACTTCATCAATACTATTTTAATTTTCAAGGGAAGCGAAACAGTACATTAAATTCAGTGACAAAGACTTCGAAATAAAACAATTCATTGTTTTACTTTCTTTTGTGGATATGTTCAATCGGTTGTTGTCCAACATTAAATTTTCTTTGATTTATTCTTTCCAATGATTGCCTCAGGGAAGGGTCACTTACGTGCTGTGCGCTTTTTGTTATTCTCACTTTCTGAATATTTCTATTGTATATTAAATAAAATAAGGTTTGCCCCGCAAAACTTCTAATTATGAAAAAGTTACTGGTAAAATAATTTTTTTTCGATGAATCTACTCGAATATTGCCGTTTCTTAATCTCACATCAAGAAAATATTGGGTAAAACCAGGAGAGAAGGAAATGGAATTTAAAAGCTTTTTATAATTTTAGCCGATGTATTTCCAATTACCCTCTCGAAAAATCGCACATTTTTTTCTTTTTCTACAACTTTTAACTTCACCCATCATGTAAGACGTAGTAAGGCGTAATGAGAACTTCTGGCTGTTATTTCTGATTTTTAGATCAAATCTACCCAAGACAATGAAAGATAGTTCAAAACACTCTCTTGTTCAAAACAGTTTCCTTTTTCCTGGAGGTTCGTTAATCGGGTTTCCACTGAAGTATACTAGCTTATCATTAGCTTATGTTTAATACATTTAAATGGTCACATTTAGGGCATAATAAAAGCTCAGAACAATAGGAAAGTGTGGAGCTTGGCAGGCAGAAACCGGTAAAACAATAAACCGGAAAGTACTTACAATCGTCTTACGTTTTTTAGTAAAAATTCCCAATCTGGAATTTCATCAATTACACGACTAACAAAAAAATTTGGGAAGAAAAAGGTATGACACATAAACCCTCTGTAGTTTACAGCCCGCTAACAAGCTCATGGTCATCTTGTTGAGTTGGTGGACTATCTGTGGTATTTCATTGCCTGATAATTATTCTTTTCATATAATGTCATTTTCAACAACCCCCAAATCCAATTATTTCCAATTTTTCATAATTTTAACCGCCTAAATTTTTTAGCTTTTTCTTATTGATTAAAATCATTTGAAAAATCATCTTAACATTCCCAAATATTAATTGATCCAATGAATCCAAACTAATTGCGCCAGTTTTTTGCTTGGAGGAAATCTTGGCTAGATTGGGAAGACCGATGGCGGAAATAAACGAAAACCAAGGATTTTAACCTTCTTTTAAAAGCAACCGTGATGGCTATCTTTAACTTCTACCTTTACTAACACCCTCAATACGGACACCAATTAATGGGACAGACAATAGTGTTTGCGTCACATAGCGAATCAACTTCTGTTTTGTGGCGAATCGACTTAATGATGAAATTTGAAATGGCTGCATGTTTTATAGCGAATTGACATCTGTTTGTAGGGAAACGACCCGATGTACGGATTGTATGACTTGGTACCTTGTGACTACGTATATTCTCCTACGGCAGGTTATTCTGAAAAATCATCTACCTTTTTAAAATCTGTAATGAAATTCTATGGTGTTACCATTTAAACGAAACTCGTTTGGAAAGATTTTTCCGTAGTACTGTTCATTTCTTAGGATTTTATACATAGAAAATTGAATTGTTTTGTTAAGTTTTTCTTTGACCACTATTAGAATTAAAGGGGTAGGAACGTTATGTATGGGGAATTATAATGTACCGAATATTATATATCATCAGGTACCTTACACTATTACACAGCTATATCGCACTATACACAGCTATACTGACCTCTGACCGCATTAGGGAGGTGTCCGCGGTCTAGGTGTCTTTTAGTAAATGTTCGATTGTAAGTACGCTTTGGCCGACATTTGAGTTCATAAATGCGCATGGACACAACAATATCAGTTGCAATATCAAACACTATTTCTTAATTATCGTCTTGTTAGCTAAAAGAGACGTTTTCAGGCACTAAAGCTTATAATACCGTCTATTTATATACCCTATTAAGTTGCTGATGTATCATGAAGCGGTCTACTGAACTCCCCAAAGTCAGCCATACTTACATTCCTGAAACACGATCATTGGACACAGCCTCACGCTAACTTAATTTACCAACAATAAGGAAAAGGCGAGAATTTCCAGCTCTCCCCTGCGTCTGTCAAGATTTCAATGAATCTGTCACCGGATCTGAAAGAGAGTACTAGACTTTCAACATGTTACGGTCTCTGACAACTTTTATTGTAAACAAATTTCAGCTGAACACGACTAACAGTGCAGAATAATATGACAGATATGCTGAAAGAGTATTTGAAACATACGGCGAGTATAGTGATGGTGTTGTATCAAGTGCACTTTAATGGAAAACCTCCAGGCGTTTAAAAGTCCTAAAGGAAGGCTTACAGGAGTTGTACCCTTTGGCTGGCGTTAAGATTATTTTGGGTAGATTCATCTGCAACATAAGAGTATAACCTTCGTATTTGCTCACCGAAAATCATTTTATTGCCTTCAGTAAGCTAAAAACAATGAAATTCTAGCAGGCAAATTCCACGGCTATACCCTCATGTTGAAAACAAGTTTACCCTTAGTATAAACATTAATTGTGTTAAAGACCTTGGCATCACCTTTGATCAGGTGCGGGGCTATTTATCTGTTTTCCATAAACATTTAATAGCGAGGTTTTCTTAAACTCTATATAGAAGACCCTTTTTGCTTAAAAAAAAAAAAAAAAACGAAATAAGTTACCGAGTGAAGCTCTTAAATAGTCAAGGAAAACATGATTGCGAAATACACATGTACAATAAGTGGTATACAGATTTTAAATTTTCTTATAAAGAACCCTTGGAAGGCTAAAATGTTTCACACATGTTTTGGTCAGTGGTGGGCTAATTTGTTCAATAGCATTCGGCCGGGTGTGCAGGCTCTTTCATATCATGGCAGGAAAAAAAAAAGAATTGTTAAGAAAAGAATAGATTTGAGTTCTTAGACTTGCTAGAGGGATGGATATAGCCAGCAGACTGAATGGCAAGATTTTCCTCATTCCACTCAGAACTAAACTAGAACCAGCTAGTTACAGTAGATGATCATCAGATAAATAGCAGGTGATCAGGTAACTGTTAAATGTGTCTCTTGCAGACTAAATTTCTAGCGATTATCGTAAAAATATATTTAATGTTCCAGCAACCTCACTGAATATATGTATGCCCCTGCCTCCTAATACGTTTTATGTATAGAATAAACTGACATTCGCGCAATGGTTTTGGCAACTGAAATTCAATATAAGTACGATCCTTCAAGCTTAGATGGCGACTTCCTTTCATTTATCTTAACAAGATTTACACGGATATTTTGAGGGACGCCGACAGCTAACTTCCATGCTGGTACCACAAATACTAAAGCTATAGAGAGAGGAAACGGGAGTAGTCTGAGTGTTAGGCCAAAGTGGGGCAAGACAGTGATTTGCAAAAATAATTTTTCATGCATCGAATATCATGTCTTTACCAAAATTGGGTTTTAATTATGAATACTAAAAAAACTGACAGCATACCAGCTCAGAATAGATCAGTTCAGGGACTAGAAGATCTTAGGAGGTCTTGTAGGCAAGGAAGAAATTTAAATTGCGTTCGCGACAAATATATGAGACAGATTTGTTGAAACTGATTATCTTTAAAAACAAAAACATGGTTGCGATCCAGCTGGCCTGGGGCCTAAGTATTAGTATTAGGCTGCGTGCAAACGGACGCAACAACTCCCAACATTGTTGGGCCAACAATGTTGGGAGTTGTTGAGTGCGTGTTGGTAGTGGTGTGCAAACGGATGCAACAACTCCCAACAATTTTGGGACCTGCAGTGCATCGTGGGAAGGATACAACCCATCAGTCTTTGTAAACCATGCGCAATGAGCGTGCGTGGCCCCAACAATGTTGTAAGAGCTGTGCAAACGGATCCATGAACATTGTTGCGCTAAGCTTCGGCGATCACGGAACAAAAGAAATGTTGGGAGTTATTGGCTGAAAAGTTTGACCGGTTTCAAACTTTGCGCAACAACACGCAACAACATCCAACAACATGCAACAGGGCGTGCAAACGGACGCAACATGTAACATCCAACAATGTTGAGCGTGTTGGCCAACAACGTTGCGTCCGTTTGCACGGGGCTTTAGGCAGCGGTGATAAAATGCGAAAGTTCAGAATGTCTATCACCGCTGTTTGCGTTTTGTTCTTGTTTAAAAAAATGTAAATTTAGCCCCTTGAAAGTAACTCTTGATAATTTTATACTTCAAGGATCACCTAACGTGCAGATTTCGGTATCTTTCTTGCGCTGTATCTTACTGTACAGCGGATTAAGGACTGATCTGGGACTAATCCTTTTCTCCCAGTATCCGCCGTATTTGCTTAATGCACCGTGGTGATGAGAAATTTTGGGCAGAATACTGAAAATGGTACAGTAAAGCCCCATCCCCCCGAAATCAAACATAATGATTTGGGGTGAGGAGGTGTATAAATTTTCCATCAATTTGTCCAAGATTGAGGGTTAAGATAGGGTTTCACCTATAGCTGGGAATCAGCCAAAACATTTCAGTGTAAACTGAGAATGTGTTTGCAAAATGCGAGATCAGTTCTTAGACAAGAAAGTCACGTCTAACATTCCACAAAAAATAAATTGTAAGGGGCAGCATGCCGAAGAAAAAGGAAGGGAAAGCATTCATTTTTCAGTTCAACCTTTATGTTTTACTGTCCACCTTAAGTAGAATTGAAAATGGACCAAACGTTTTTAACTGTACACCTCAAGTAGAATTGAAAGTGGAAAATATTTGTTGAAATTATTTTCATGCCAAAAAACAACGTGTAACCGCTTTAAATAAATGAATAACTCGACGTGCTTATCAGTTGGCCCATTTATTGCTGATGAACAAAGAAAAGGGAAACCAGAGTTTATTCGAGGTATCATGTCGAAGTCACCAACTAATTAGATAGTAATGAAAGACTGGTTTCAGGTTCGGGGCGAGGGAAATTTCCCAAAAGCTTTGATTTTGCGTCGTTTCCCTGTGAGTGGCTAAAAAATCACACGCGTTACTTTCTCAGTCAACCAGGCGTGAAAACCCAAACCCGATCGCGTGACTTGCTCAGATGCGTTTTCCCGCGCATGATTACAGGTACTCGCTTTGAACTATGGTCGATTCGTTTTCCCTTCTACGACTGTTTTTATTGGCCAGTGTAATAACTTTGATTTAGGTTTCGCGGCAATCGTTCAAAACAGCTCAAATATAGCTACCCACATCCCTTTGCTTATCTGTTACTTTCCCTTATCGATGAAGAAAACTAAGGACTTCTCTCCAAAATCTGTCAAAAGTGATTCGAAAACACTCGCCCTGGATAAAATGAGCTGATAAGAAAAATTGTAATTTTAAGTAGTTTCGAGAATTTCGGTAACCTCTAATTTGAAACTGCGGTTTTCTTCATAGTAGTCTATTTTGATCAGAGATAAGGAAAAAAAAACATTTAAAGTCTAACCGCTGAAAGATCCTTTGTTGCTGTAAGATGAAGTGAATAATAAAACTGTTTGAATTTGAGTATTTTTTTGTGGGGATGCACAATGCAAGGGACTGAACCTGTCAGAAGGAACATTGACCTAAACTGAATAGTCCACACAAAAATAACAGAAGAAATTTTAATCATTACAACATTGTCCGCAGGAAATGTAACCTTAGAAGGCAGAGTCTAAAGCAATTATCTGCCGCAGCCAGAGGCGGTAACTAGATGATAGAAAAGAGAAGACTTTACGTGTATAACAACTAGTACACAACGATCGGTCAAGGCAAACTCGCACTTTGGATCATCATGTCTACAGGAATGAGGAAAACAGTTTTAAAACTCTCCGCTTTTCAGAAAATCAAAAGGAAAGTAAGTGAAGACAGAGGTAGCCGTAGAAAGGAGGAAGAAAAGCCGGCACCTGAAGAAAGACTAGCGCGGAGAAAGAAGCAAAGCCTATCGCTCGATCCGCAGATCCTGCTTCAGTGGGCTTCGACGCATAACGACGTGGAAACGCTAAAACGCGTGGTGGAGTCAACTGGCGTAGATCTTAACGAACCAGGCGTGGATGGCTTTTTTCCATTACATCGCGCTGCGAGTACAGGGAGCTATGAATGCCTTCAGTACCTCGTAACCAAAGGCGCGCAGCTTGATGTGTGTGACAAAGAAGGTACTACTCCGTTAGACGTTGCAGTAAACGAAGGAGAATTTGACTGCGCGCGCTTTCTGATCGAAAGGGGAGCGAATATAAATCACATTCGTGATGGTTTTGTAGACAAGGATTTGATCAGAAAAGAGCGGTCCATGTCGCTTCCACGGGATTTTTAGCGGTTTACTGATGGAAAACCAGGCAATCTACGTTGTTTTCAATTATGCCAGCTCGGTCACTCAACCCTAATTGAAGGATCCTAATTGAAGAAAACATCTTTATCTTCAGTTGAGGAGAAAGATCAAGATAACGACATTGCTTGTAATAATATTTTCAAAAACATATCTGTAACAAGAGTTGCTGGAAGCTAATGGACTCCTGTAAACATTGACGTCATTATGGAGCGTAAAACTCAGTAAACATCAATTTTGCTAAAATTGGCAAATTAACTATGTGTTTTCCTAGTTTAGTAACGTGTCTTGAAAGTTTAAACCAACCATTCGGTTTCAGTGATCAAGAGGTTTTGAGGTATTGTCATTTAAAAGAATCCAGTGTTTATACGGTCACGTTCGACTTTGATAACTGACTACATTTGTCAACTGATGAGGTCATCGTGTGTGTTTGTTTCAGAGTTGTGCACCTATGTTAAGTTATAGATTGCAGATGGCAGACTTGAAAATTAACCCGAGAGGGTGTCAAACATGTTAAAATGGGTAATGGGTGTGTTCCTTATTACTGTTTCCCTTGACGATTACGAAAAATACACTTTGAGTAATTTAATCGATATAAGAGAGGTCAGTATTGAGGAAAACCCAGGTGCTTTTGCCAAGGGCGTCCAAATCTCCACTCTCAGACGCCGCACGCATGTTTTCTTGTAAACTTCATTGAAGGCAAATTTGAATACCCGTAGCAACATGCGTTATGGAAAAGAGGCGATGCTTTTCATGTTTCTGTTACTAAGATAAATGTTGCACTCAGTGATGCGACCATTCTGCGGCAACAATTTCCGAACTTTATAGCGCTTAGGCCTACTCTGGGACCTTAAGTCGCCATATTTTTGGGCGACTTAAAGCGATTTAAGGCGACTTAAGGCGACTTTAGGCGACTTAAGGCGACTTTAGGCGACTTAAGGCGACTTTAGGTCCCAGAGTAGGCCTGCGCTTGGTCTAATAGTGAAAAATAAAAATCTATGACCTGATGGCTTAAGGGCTTCCAGACCCCCCTGAGCCCTTACTCAGCCTCTGCCCCTGTGTTTCTGTTAAGGAAGCTTTGTCAATATATTTTAGGTCATCATGTTTACACAGCGCACAACATATTTTGTTAGTAACACCAAACTTTGTAGGGCATCTCATGATACTACCTCAAGTTTCACCGAGTGCCCACTGCTCTTCGCATGAAAATGATCTGCAAGAAATTTCAGTATATGATCTTAAAGCTTTGAAAATTACGTCAGTTCTGATGACTGGGCAGTGATTAAAATTGTAAGTAAATGGCTCCAGTCTGCAGCTGAGGGAGGGTGTGCTGCCCTCGGCGAAAAAGCCAGACGGTTGCTTGGGTTGATAACTGATCAAGAACTTACCTTCAAAGAACATTCAGATCAACTCTATGGGAAATAGGCTTCAAAAATAGTTGCGCAACTACCTATCAATTCGTAAAAGACAATTGTTCTTTAACGCTCTTGTTAAACGGCCGCCATGATTTATGGAAATTTTATTTGGGCCTGTTATACTTGTTATTGTAACAATGATCCTAAGAGACTGTACCGAAGCGGGAAGGTTTACATGGTGAACTTAAGTAGAAAAACAGTATCTAATCTTTCAAGAACACTGTGAATAATTGTTTCTTTAATTCTTATAGTGACATTGATTTGTTTAGGGAAGACTTACTGTATTGTAATTGTGTAGTCTTATTCTTAGGTAGCCTAAATTATAGCTGACTTGCACTGTTTAAGATTGCATTAGATTTCCTTGTGTGAAGGGCCGCTGGTTTGTTGACTTTGCCGTTATTTCATTACCCTTTAATCTGAATAAAGTTGCTTACTGTTTTGGGAGGATCAAGAATGGATTAGGTTGTAGTAGATTAACATCGATTACAAACAACAAGCTTAAAAAAATTGAGGGTAGATTTTATTTTAAAGATACAGAAACAGTGGTTTACTGTTCCCTCATGCAGCCTTGACGGGTGGTAATACATTGACCATGGTGAAAACCAAAACTGAGTTACAGGAGCTAAGAAAAATAACCTTATATGATATTTGACAGCTTAATGCAAGTGAGTATCTTTTCATTTTTTTGTGCACATTCGTAACTCTTTTAGAACGTTAACTGAGCTGTAACTATGTTTTATTCGAGTTTACGCCCCGAGGGAGGTTGTGACACGTTCCTTGAAATCCTTTCTCCAGTTCAGATCTGAACCGCTCTATCTGAAACGACAAATAACTAAAAACGATGGCAGCAACAAGAACTCCACACTCCCAAACCTTACCATATTTCAGACCCTAACATAAAATCTATACCCACACCCAGTCTACAAAGGGGCTAAAATTCTACACCATTTGGTTTCGCACATACCTACAGTCCACTCCCTATAACACGAACCCTAACAACTCGAACCTCTCGCTAACTCGAAACAATTTTCATTTCCCTTCAGATCGTTTTTATATCATTTTACCCTCGATAAATCGCACTCCCAAGAACTCGAACTTATTTCTACCTCCCTTGAAAGTTCGAATTAGCGGGAGTCGACCGTACATAGCTTATTTCAAGAGAAAATAATCCGATCTCTCCTGCTCTTCTCACAGATCCTATTCTATTCATTCCCAAAAGATTAAGGCTCTATCCCTTATCTTATTAGATCGGGTAAGACAGTGTTCACGGATTAGCAATGTGTATTTCCTTTCATTGCTTCAAAGACAGACTATCACGATAAGAGAGTCCCAATATTTTGAGATATCCTCACAAGCTAGGCACGGAGCAACCCGAAGTACTCAAACCTTTCACTTTCTTTCCTAGTTACATTGACCTAAGAGGAAAAATATCCGCTTTTACTCGGTTTATTTTCGAAGATGGTTGGCTGCATCCTAGGAATCTAGTGTTCCTTCGATGTAGGTGCCTTTCGGTTATAACCTGTGGGTCGTCCTCTTTTAGTACTTACCAGATAATCCCAAGAGTGTTCAATATCAAGATTTAAGATAGATCCCAAAATCTATGAACGCATCTACTTGTAAAATACCAAAGAACCAAAACAAACATGCGAGAGTACTGTCGAGGAGTTTTCATCCAGTTGAATGGACAAATCACAAGATTTTGTCCAGAGACCCAAGCTGTACGACTTCATCATGCGTGTCTGAGGGAGTGACGGGTTTAAAAGGGTGAAATTTTGGACGTCGCGGTATGTCAAATGACCCCAGACGAGGAAAAAAAATCAAACTTGAACGGTCGAAACTGGAGAGCATTAAAAATCACTCAATACTTCACAACCCGGATTATTTGTGGCGTTAAAATTGAGTTGACAGCTTAGCTGGCATGAGATTTGACCCATGCTTCGCCCTGCGAGTCACGTTTTTTTCCCCCATGAACGTGCCAAGTGTACGTAGTAAACATAGGGACAGAATCAGATCATCTTTCAATTCCATTCCATGATATTTACTGCTAGCCTTTTCCACTTCATTCCGGCTTCATTCGTTTTTAAAAATTTGTTTTTAGATAATTTACGGAACCGGTACAATTGTCATTATGCTTCATCTAATACTACTTAAGAAGAATCAAGGAGTTACCCAAAAAAGGAAAGATACAGAAAATGTATGCCCTCAGGCCAGGTGTTGCTTGTACAAATTTTTGGTTCGGGCTCAGCTCTATGTTTACTGAACGAATGATTCAATCTGCAAACAACTCGTTGACCAGGCTATTTTTAGTATTTTTGGAACGCTCGCATTAAGAAAACATCCTTATAAATGAACAACCTATATGTCTGTATTAATTGACCCTGATCATAGTTATTAGCGTGGAATTGTTATGAAACCCGTTAGAATCCTTTGTTATATATTTTTTTTACCTTTTTTGGGCCTGACGGACGTTTAAAAGCATTCCTATCATTTTGAACTTACAGACCAACAGAAACATCGCATTCAGTTATTCAGTCACAATTTGTGACCAAAAAACAAAGGATTGTGTACGGTCAGGGAGCTTCCAACATAAGCTACAATGCCGTTGTTTTCAACTTTGATGTTTGCCGGCTTTCATAACCAGTCTCCTCTTCTAACTATGCCCTGATTTAAAAAAGCTACAAAATTTTAAAAAAATGAAACTTCCCAAGCGATGAAACATGAAGCCATTAAATTTGATACCTGACGATTATAGCCGGTGGTGGAAAGCAGGTCAGCATAGTAAGGGGACAAACCACACAAGAAAGACGAGAATTTTATTAGTTTACAACACAAATTCTATACTTCAGCCATACCAACAACCCCATACCTACCCTGACAAGAACACACACCGACAAACAAAGACAAAAGACACTTGACATGGAAATTTTGGAATAAAACTGGGGAGAAATATGCAGCCAACCTTCTTTAAAATGGGCTCTCCAAACTGAAAAGCTGGGGCGGATCCAGAAAGGGACAGAACCTCATCACAGAAGTGTCTGTAATGTAGAGGTCGGCACCCTGTAAGATTGACTATGACTTTAGGACCAAGTGAATTGTGTACAATCAAGAGGTTTCTGTATTATAGCGGAGGAGTGGGAAAGGAAAGGTTTAACGGTACGGCTAATTCTTCGTAACCAACTTGCGTTGCCCAAATTTGAGTGGCGTTTGTGTAAATCGTACAGGAAAAGGGACGGCAATCAAGAAAACCTTGTGACAAAGTTGCGTTAGCACACCTGTTTTTATTAGCTAAAGAACATGACGGAAAATTCTACGCGTTATGTGAAGAAGAAATAGCCGAGCTATTGCCTTAAGGCATAGCAAGAACAGCAGAAATACAACTCGACGAATGAACTGCTATTTGAAGAATAAGTTTATCTGCTAGACTAAACGTCATTCCCTTTATATCCTGAATTTGTCGAGGATTAGGCAAATAAAAACGGAAATTCAAGAGGTAAGCATACTTTGAAAGTATGATATATAGGTCCCGAGTACAAAAAATTTAGTTTTGTTTTCCTGAAAGTTCTGATGTTAGTCAAATGAAACATCATGATCATTATTATGTTCCCATAGACTTTCACTAGAACACGTTTTTTTTTGTTTCGTGTCCACGCTTAGATGCAACCGACGGTAGTATCACGAACGGGATACATTTAAATCTAGGCAAGGCCACATGACCAAGAATTAACCAATGACTGTCCCTGTTTAGTTGTTCAGGAATATATCATTTAGACTCGTTTATTTCGTAAGCATCGTAAAGTATTCCGTCAAATCTCTATGGGATTTGAATTGCTATATTTGAATAAATGCATGAACGAATGATGAATCAGCTTTATCTAGAGAGGGCGAGGAGTTCTCAGTTAAAAATCTCAAAACGATTCGGACCTTTAAATTATAAAAAGCAAAATTGACAAAACGGTAAAAAAGATAATGCTAACACTAGATACTTCAAAATCAAATAAACTATTTGCACATAACCTCTCATGAAAACTAGATGTTTAAAAATCATTGAGGCGCTTTTTAGAGCTATTTACACTTGCTACATTCAATACAGTTTTTGGGCGCCTCCGAAGAAAATGCATCAACCAGAGTTTTCTTTCTTCCACTTCCTGTACCACAGAGTGCGAGCAGTCTCTCTTTTTCTTCAGGGTTTATAGTGAGGGGAGTCCACGCGCGCGAGCGTCGAGCCACGAGACTTCTCGTAGTCTATTCCTGCACCAAAGCGTTTTTGCGCTTCAAAGGTGTCACGACGTATTTTTTACTTAATTGTAACTGTTCTGATTGGTCAATTGGAGCCATATTTTTAGCACCTCGTCTTTGGGCGTATTCCAAAAGGCTTCAAAATTCTTCCACCCGTGTGTAGAGGTTTCCATGAGATAACTATTGCCAGGGTCGAGATATGTGCTGGTGAAAGCGCCATAAACTAAAGTCTGACAAAACCTCGAGGCTATTAATACAGGCAGCAATTCTATCTCTTCGTTCGACAAGGGGTTGACAGAGTAATATCCCGCGAAAAAATGTCCCGCCGCCATTCGAGATTCCTCGCAGTTCAATGCATTAGGGTGATTCAAGCAGTATGTAAGCGAAATTGCTAGATCAAAGACACGGCAACTATAATTAATATCTGAAAAGTCGATGAAGCCAAAGTCTGCTGCATGATTATCATTATTACCGCTACGTTGAACCAATAACATATTTGTGTAATTCGCGTCTCCATGGATGACCTGTTTCGGCAACAGATGAATTTTCGGTGTTACATTTTTCCTAAAGGATTCACAAACCTCTTGGATCATTTCAATGAAATGATGGTCATTCAAAGCGTCAAGAAATGGTTCTATTTTTTCACCTGTAGTAGCCAAGTTCCATGCTAAGTCATCGCGTCCAAGCTTTGGACATCCAAAATCCTGTAAAACAAAGGAGATTATGGTAGGGCGATGGTTTGCAAGCGATTTTCATCGCCTCGTTGCCTGGGCGCTTTCTGTGATTTTCGGCAGTAGTCGTGGCGCAAAGGTTTATGAAATTTTTTGGACAGAGGAGGGAAGGATCATGAAAAACGTTAAAAGTGCTAAGATGTTTGGAAATGCTTCGCCCATCCCTCGTCCTCTTGCACCGCAACTATTGCTGGAAATCCCAAGAAAAACCTTGGTACGAGGCAGGGCTTCTATTTCACCTTCCGGTTCGTCCCTAAAAAAACGGAAGATATCTAGACGTCCTGGGCGATTATATTAGTCTGGAGACCAGGCTTAACAGCCCGTGTGTGCGGGCACTTTCAAGTTCTCGCACACAATTCGCGGATCTGTTTTTAGCCCTCCTGCTCGATCGCCTGCCTCGCTGACCAGGAGCATATAAACGTGAGCGCGCAACTCCCATACTTAGCCGATACAACGGCGTTTTCACAGATCAAGGTATTTTTAGCATCATTTTTTGAGAACGTTTTCCTGCAAAAATAGAGGCACCGTCCAGTATGCGTGCGCATCCATAATACGATACTTACAAAAAGAGGAAGTAAATGCTATCAAAACACCAGAAATACCTTTTTAAGTCTTCGGTTTTTGATGACTGTTTTGTAAGACTTATTTGAAACCCTGAAGTTTGAAGACTTGATTTCAAAGTTCGCAGGAAAAATGATCTAAAAATAAACTGGTCTGAGAAATTGCCGTTACATGGGCACAAGAGCTGCTCGCTCCGTGTTGTGGGCGCCTGCGCTGACTTGATAAGTAACTGTCGAAAGCGGGAACAATAATGGCCAGCTTAGTACTGCTCAACTTGTAAACAATAAATTGGGTGTTTTTTTTATCAGATAATGACCAGAAAACAGCCTGAGTAGCTTCTAACTTCGTTTGAAGGAAAATATTTACACAAGGTATCTACCGTCCTCGGCGCTTATTAAATTTTTGGACCTTGAGAGTGGGCGCTTATTCGAGGTGGGCGCTTATTTGAGGCTGGGCGCTTATTAAATTTTCACCATTTTCAGCCAGTGAAGTATGTTTATTTTGCAACAAAACAATAAATGCTAATAACAAAACGCGAAGAAGTAACAAAGCAAGGTTTCTGTAAAGTACTCTGAAGAAAACTCCGTCCTCGGGGAAGTCTCTTATTAGACTTTATTCACTCAAGTGGGTGGGGTGGGGGTGAGCGCTTATTTGAGTTTGATTAGGAGGAGGAGGGGGTGGGCGCTTATTCGAGGCTAGGCGCTTATTAACTTTTTCTTCCTTCAGGATGGGCGCTTATTCGAGGTGGGCGCTAATTCGAGGTTGGGCGCTTATTCGAATAAATACGGTAACTCTGTATGATAGGCTCCGCCCTGTAAGGTCATACCTTTAAATCTTGATGCAGTCTTCCCAAGGCGAACCCAGCATCGAAGCAAAGTTGGGTGTTAAGCGGTATTTCGTGCAGCATTTGTCCGGGTACAAAAGTCAGTAATCGCACAGCACACACATAGTATGCTTCTTTAGAATACTCCTCACCGTTGTAAATTTCTATCTCTTCTTTATTGGCCAACTCATTGGTTTCCATGGTAACACTATCAGCCGGGGCAACCTTGGGTATTTTGCACATGACAAATGTAGTGTCGTAAATGGAAGGGACTGGAACAGGGCAAGCATGGTCACGTGACTGGAGAAATGACATGACGTCAGATTGAGTCTTCATTAAACCTTCGTGATTCGAGTCCATGTGGTTCACAACTTTCAGAACGTATTCATGACTTGGAAGTGTTTCCTTCTCTTTTCCCTCTGTATTCAACAAACCACGGACAAAAAAATTCCTGTCGTCATAACCGTCCAATTCTTTCACAGAAGAATCATCTAAAATGTGCAGGTTGAACAGGTTTGTTGCTAAGGTAACAGCTTGCTGCTTACTCACCCATGGCCTTCCGGGAAGCAAGCTCGAGGGGTTGTTTTCCCGTGGAGTATTCTAGAAAGAATTAATCATTTGAGTTAGGAAAAAAATTAAAACGAAAAACTGATGAATGCAATGATCGATGCAAAGGTTTTTTACTATTGATCCTAGCAGTGCGCAGGACGTATGTTATACATGAACACTGTATATCGCCCAGCTGGCCACGAGTCATTCGTAGCTCAGTGGTTAGAGCATCCGACCGGGATATGGAAGGTCACAGGTTCAATTCCTGTCGGGAACTCAGATTTCTTCTTTGTTCTGTACTTGTGACATGTTGATCACATCATTTCTCATTTACAAAACGTTTCCCGAAAATCGAGTTGGAAAGTAAATGAAGACAACTTTTCGGGTCGTTCCAGTGGAAGATGTACTGAAGCAATCAAAAACGGAATTTCGGAAAAGGTAGTCCTGTTTCTCCGGACGGAATGCTTACTACGGAATTACAAACTGCTTCGTGCTCCATTTCCTTAAATGCGTCTTTGATACTAGTTTCAGGCTTTCTCGGACGTTTTTGGCAATCGGATTTGAATTGTGCAGATGGTAAACGCGATTCTGGGAAGAATTAAATTTTCATGTAAATGGAAAATAACCAATACTTCCCTTCTCTTCCCTTCCCTTAAGTTTTACACCTTGTAGCAGATAAACAACGTAAATTGCCGCTTATACCCCCCAAGTTATAGGCCCATCTTCTTGTAAGCAAAGCATACTATAGAGTGTTTTCACTCACGTGGCCAGCATCTATGCAAATTTATTGGAACAAAAGGAAGCGTTTGCATAAGAAAAGAGTTCAACTCCCAGAGGATTGGTTTGGGACACCAATATGGCCGCCATGACGTCATGTCAAAACACTCTATACAAAGTGCAAGAAAAGGTGACTGGATCAAGGAGACCGAAAAACGGACTTGTTTTCCATTGGATCCTTCCCGGCGCCAGAACGACTAGCCGAGCAATCGCCACAAACTTTGAAGAAGAGATCATTCGTTTGAAGAATTTATGCACTCGCTCATTCGAAAGGGGACGCTAAATCGAATCATTACGGTTTTGGAGGCCATCTTGACGTGTAGGAAACCTTGTGAAAATATACAGTGCTGTATGTAAAAAAGTTTTCTTCCGGCCGACTAAAATTTCCCATGAAAAATTGCAGGCAAATGTCTGGAAAATCTAAACCAAGCGGCTGGACAAATTTAGGCAAAGGTGCGGCCCCCATTAATTGTTAGTACAATCCTTTGGTGTGAAGCTTAAGTTTACAATTCTTTTTTTTTTTTTCAGAACAGCCGGTTTATGAAAACTATCCGGCATTAGATTCCCATACAAGACCCTTCACCAGTCAAGATGGCTTTCAGAACCGTCGTATAGAGTACAGCAGTACGAAAATTGAATTTTTAATATTTCAAAACAACCGGATATTCTTAGCCTCTGCTTTTTTTGTCAGTCCCGTTCAAATCAAATACAGAATATTCTGTAAATTCCGTATTTTAGAATATTCCGTGTATTCCGCCATTCCGTTCCATCATTCCGTGAGTCCGCCATTCCACCCAATAGGGTCACCCCTTCATGGTCGTTGTCAATAGGTAACATTTTTGAGGTCGTCGTTTTTGTGTGGGTCAGAGGTCTTCGTTTTCTAAACAGCTTGAGTCGAAAACTCCCCAAAATGATATTTCATCACGGTCTTTCTGCACAGGCTTATGCGTTAAAACGAATACAAATCGATTTTTCTTTGAAAATTTACTCGAGATTGATCACACAATTGTGGTATGGAAATAACCTTCGACACGGCTGACTGCCATGCAAGCCTTGCACTCATCGCAACCGAAATTTTTTACCGTGTTAATATTTTATTTTCGTTTAAATATATTGCTAAAAATTAGAAAATGAAAAGTAGGGTCCTTTTTTTTAGATTGAACATACTACGGGGGCAATTACGTGAGACCGGGACGAACTCAGACCGGTACAAATTTGTAATTTATGCACATGAGACCAGGACGAAATGCTTGGTCGATAACATGACGGGCGGTACAAAATAAAAAACAGGAGATTCTTGCAGCTAAATAACTAACTTTCCTAACTGGTACACAATTTACACCAGTAGACAGTGAGTGGACAAACGTAGAGTTGTACTGCTCCCAGAAAATTATAAGCTTTCTGGTGGCCTGTTAATATTTGCTGCACAGCAACTCAAAATGGTGCAATCCCTCACATTAATCTAAGCACATATTCGGTTCAAGCTATTTCTAAGTCTAGTTTACTGATGTTATCCATAGCAGTGTTCCCTTTTTTTGCTAAGAAAAAGCAAGGAGTCTGAGATTCGTTTCCGTTTTATATGAGAGAGTTACGGTCTCAGACCAGTACGAAAGTAACTCAGTCGTGTTGGGTCAGCGACGGAGACGAAGTCAAACCGGTCTGGCAGTTCATTTTTCTGCCGGTCCCATGTGAGCGCATGAAAAGAAATGTATGGAGACCGATACGAACTCATACCGGTCTGAGTTCGTCCAGGTCTGATGTAATAAACTACCCCCTAACTCGTTCAGCTTAGTTCAGACGTCGAATTTTTCATGGGCCGAACCTAATACATTGAATTAAGTACATAAAAGAATCACTCCATACCCCGCACAGGCGGCAAAATCTAGGAGGTTAACACACGGAACTTCGTAGAAAAATGCAAAACACGTCCCAGAATCTAAAAACTGCCCGAAGTTTTCATTAGTCAAACTTTTAGCCGCGTGCAAGCGAACGCAACCTTGTTGGCCATTGTTGGCCGTAATTTTCACGTAGCTTTACGCGAAATAAAGCTTTCGTCTCATCTGTCATTTTTCCGCCGAAGTCGTCAAAAATCTGAACTGAATCAAATGTACATTACCATTGTTGTATCCAGACTCTTCAAGAAACGAAGTCCAGTTTTTGTGGCCTCACTAAACTCTAACGAGCATGTAACGTGCAAGGTCCTCGCAGCAGTAGCCTGCCGTGCTGGCGGTTTGTTTGGTGATGGGAGAACAAAGAAGTCACATGGCTATGGGTAGAAATGCAACAACAATAACAATAATTTATTAAGGTATTTCCATATCTATACATGGCATTACCTATCTAATACTTATGAATAAAGTACAAATATATCATTTATAAATATATGGCAAAATAAAAAGATTATATTCTTTTCTGAAATAACATATCATGTCTGTAACGCATACATTCAAAAACAAAAGCAGCAATTGATCTACAAACAGAGGGATCTATACTATTAAAGAGAAATAAAAGTTTTGAAGTCACATCTAAGTCCTTGAAAAGTGTATATCTATCAGATATTTCACTGAAGAATTTTAAACGTAAATTGTCATAAAGTTTGCAGAAGAATAGAAAATGAAGTTCATTTTCAACTTCATTCGTCTGACATAGATAACATATTCTTAAATTTTCGGGAGTTTTAGGTACTGTGTGTCTGCCTGTTTCAATATGTAATCGATGATTTCCTAGTCGAAATTTATTGAGTGAGGTTTTGTGAAGTGGATTTTTAATCATATTTAAGAATTCTGCTTTTTTATTATCGTTCTTAAAGGTAGTATAAAAATTCAATTTTCTATTTGTTTTAAGGAGGGTAAGTTGATGCTCAGTTAGAGCATTATTGATGTTTTGCTTGATGTAAGAGGTGAAGACTTTTTCGTTGTTTTCATTCAATGTTATGGCGGTTGCGTTGTACTTGCTACATATAAGAAATGCATATGACATACGAAGTACCCGCCAGAAAACGAGTGCCGTCTCTGACCAAACTGATACTTTGCTATTGTGTTCGGCACGAGACGAAACCAACAACTTAAAGAACTGCGCGACGTGGAAGACCGCTACGACTCTTTAGAGCGTGAAGCGAAATCTATTCAAGATGAAAATGAAAGCTTAATGATTGCTCTAAAACTTTTAAACAACGAAATTAACATGAACATATCAATGAGCAAAATTTGCATGATGAGGAAACCCCTTGGGTGACAGGAAGTGATAACAAGACAATGCCCAGAAACAAAAAGAGAGAGCGTCAATTACCAGTTGGAAGAAAGATTCTACTGACATCGCGCGTCTCAAACAATAAACAACGAGCGGACCACAGTCATCGTTGGTGACTGCATAATAAAGAATGTTCAGGCAATAAAACTAGCTAAGACTGTGGGACAACGGGTTGTTATCAAGCCGTTCCCCGGAGCCACAATTCGCGACATGCGTTTGCATGTTGTTCCTACAATTAATAAGTCTCCTCATCAAATTTGTCTACATGTGGGTACCAACGATCTAAGATCATCTACACCGAGCGATGTGGCAGATGCTATCATAGACTTGGCCAGTGAGAGAGGTTGAGAATGCTTCCGAGTCTGAAATAGTTATATCTGAACTAACTGCAAGGAATGATGATTACCGCGACGCCGTCAAAGCGGTAAACAAACGTCTAAAACAATTTTGCAACCAAAATAACTGGAAACTCATCAGCCATGCTAACATCAGTTCAAAAGGACTTAACAAAGGTGTACTGCACCTAAACAGAGAAGGTAACGAACTATTGCAAAAGAACTTTGTAAATTTTATGAGATCTAACTGATTTCCTAATTCTAACTCTAGTTTCTCAAACGTTGCCAGAATTAGTAGACAACGAAGTTCATTCAGGTAGTTCGGGTCCTTCCAATATGTCTAATTCTTTACCAGCTAAACGTGGTTTCAAAATGGCCTGTTTGAACATTAACAGTGTCGTCAAGACGGGGGCAATTACAGAAATCTCCGAAATCGAATCAACAATAAAGTGAAAACCACCAAGGCATCCTACTATCATAATAGTTCTATTCAATCCGAAGGAAATGCCCGAAGGACTTGGAAACCTGCTTGGAAAACTATAGTAACAACCTCATGTCTCGTCGTCAGAGCAACCAGATAGTAAAGGATGTGAAAGTAAATGACATCTCTATCTGTAACTGTAACGAGATTTCCAACGCCTTTAACGAACACTTTTCAACTATTGGGCCCAGACTAGCCCGCGAAATACCTTTAACTTCCGACGAGGAGTCTCAGGGGCATCCAACCAGAATATGGTTCAAAACCACTCAAACATAGCATTGTTAAACGTATTTTAGTAGTTAAACGGTATAGGCATATTTTCACCCCCTAAAAATTTTTCATCTGTTCAGATTCCCTAGCTGAGAGTCTAGTGATTCGAAAATTATAGGGATCAAAACTTACCTTCTCGAAAATTTCAGCCAAATAAAAGGCTCCCGAAAGTCTAGATGATCTTTTTAGGGTAAAAATCCGGCTATAAAAATGGGCAATTATACTAGTTTTTAGATGTTCGAAAATCCTAGGAGAGGCAGGCAAGCAATAAATTTTACAACAAATGTTCCGGGAGTCTATTCATTTAAAAAATGTTACTGAAAATTACAACAAATTCTGTTTTCGTCCAACTACTACCAGTTATGTCTTTACCCATCTAAATAAATTGCCAAAGACTAAAGTACAGGGTTAGATAATATCTCTGCTAGGTTGATTCGTGAGTGTGCTGATATAATTTCAGGCCCGTTATACGATCTGTTTAAGAAATCTCTGATGTTTGGCATATTTCCTGACGACTAGAAATGTGCAAGTTCAAACAACTACCGACCTATCTCAGTCATTTCCGTAGTCGCCAAAGTGTTCGAGAGGATTGTGTAAGATCAGTTATACAACTTCTTAAATAGTGAAGAAATCATCTCTAAACAACAATCTGGTTTCCGGTCTCTACACTTAACTGTTACTGCACTCATTTAAAAGCCACTGACAGTTGGGCGTTTAATATCGATCGTGGCTACGTCAATGCTGTAGTGTTTCTCGACTTAAAAAAAGGCATTCGACACTGTTGATCATAAGATATTACTAACTAAAATGAATCGGTGTGGAATTCAAGGTAAAACTCTTGGTTGGTTTAAATCGTATTTGACGAATCGCACACAGCGGTGCTCAGTTAACGGTTGTCTCTCTGACCTCACCACTCTTAAATGTGGTGTGCCACAGGGAACGATCCTTGGCCCTCTTTTCTTTCTAATTTATATTAACGATTTGCCTAACTGTCTTTCGTTCAGCATACCTACAATGTATGCTGATGACACCCACATTACTTATGCTGGTTCTGATTTGCATTTGATTCAGTCTAGTCTATCTCACGACCTTGAAAAGCTAAGCAAATGGCTTGTGTCTAACAGACTCACCTTGAACGCTATAAAAACTGAATTTATGTTGATCGGCTCCAGGCAAAGATTAAGTACTCTATCTGATACACTCGAACTTTCGATTGATAATGTTCCGATTGATCAAGTTCCCTCTGTGAAATCACTTGGACTGATATATCGACGAAAATTTAATGTGGCATTTCCCAATTGATAAACTGTGTAAAAAGATCGCTTCTACAACTGGAGCCATAAAGCGAGTTAAGCCATTTGTGCCTCAATCCACCCTACTCAATATATTTAATATTCTCTCAGGTTCATTTATAATTTACAGTTTGAAGAGAGCAATTTCTGGTTTGATACTTATTCTTTTATTAGTCTTTTATTATTCAACAAAAAATGACACTTGGCGTCCTATTATTAATATTAATAATAATAATAATAATAATAATAATTTAACAACTTCTAGAGCGCTATTTACATTCACTGATCAACAGCGCTTAACAACTTAAAAAAACTACAATAAAATTCAAATTTGTAAAACTAATTACATGTACATGAATATTACTTGTTACTTGCTTTATTGTACAAACGACCGGTTTCAATAGACCGGCGAAATTTCTCATTTTATTAAAGCACTGAGGTTACGATAACTTCGAGTTAAACTGATTTCACGGGTTGTTAAAGAGTCGAGCGATTCCCTTTTCCCAGGTGAGCGCCGACTCATTTCGCTTCAATATTCAGAAATGCTCTCGATCTCTTTACGCTTTCATTGCCTTTCGCCCGACATGTTTTGCACCTCGTTTAGTCATGCGAAACCTCCACGAAACATCCACGCAGCGCGCGAGGTAACTTTATCCCGATTCTAAATATAGAATTACCTATGGAATAGGGTGTGTATGGGGGGATGCCTTATCTGTCCCCTTTATCCTCTCTTGATGATAGTCATTGCATTAGAATTTATTGTACCTGATGAATATTTTAACAGTGTATAAATAACGATTAAAGATTAAAGAAATGTAAAAAAAATAGCGAACAGTATTTTTTCATGACCGGAAAAAGTAAATTCTCGTATTAGTATAGCCTGCGGGCAAGCTCTGCTATTTGGGCGTGCCCCTCGCGGCTCCGCCGCTCGCTCGCGCGTTCTAGCGAGACTCGCTTCGCTCGCCCAAATAGGAGAGCTTGCTCGCAGGCTAGTATTAGTAAAATATTAAACTCAGAATTAGTTATCTCTATTTTTTATAAGCCAGCAAATAACTTCTTTTAGAAAAAATAAATAGAGAAAGTGCGTTGCTTTTCTATCCACAGGAAGCACAAGCTCAATGGTTGCGTA
Organism: Porites lutea; assembly: GCF_958299795.1. Classification (NCBI taxonomy): domain Eukaryota; kingdom Metazoa; phylum Cnidaria; class Anthozoa; order Scleractinia; family Poritidae; genus Porites; species Porites lutea. The sequence goes on along the minus strand of NC_133205.1, from coordinate 25,743,153 downwards.
ATTTTCAAAATGGCCGTCATTATAAAGGATTTGTATGGGTATAGATTCGAGGAGAAAAATACTCGCATGAATTTTCAATAAAATACGCTTTACCTTGTTTACTTGGTGTCTTCTTCCTTCCTGTGTGGTTATTTTCCCGATCCGTTGCAATTTAAGCAATTTCCTTTATCCAGAGTTCCACATTTTTAGAATTATTTTTAAAATTGCGCAACCGCACGTACTCTCATATTGAGCTTGGGCGACCTGTAGAGACACTGGAGTACAATCCTGACTGGAAGGATTAGTGTTATAGACCCTAAATACGATCTGAAGCAGCTTCAGTACACTTCAAGGAAATCTCTTTAAAATTTTTATTTTGTCCTTTTGGAAAGAAATTATCGAGGAAAAACTTTTAAACAGGACACAATATAAGAACTTTGCGCGTTCTAACAGGCTAAATATGTTGATGTCCGTTAAAGCGTTTTGCCCTTTCTTTTTACCAGACATTACTGTGTTTATATTGTATAAAATTTTACAATACAGTTTGAAATAGACAATGATGAGATTAGAAAAAGATTACGGATGTTAATTTAAGCCCAGCAGAAGTAAGAAGAGAATGAATTCATGTGGCCGCTGCTTGGGTAATGATTGCGAACAGTAAAAAGGACGCTAAACTGGATTGATGCTAGCCTGCAAAGCAGGCGTATTTTGTAGTGTGAACGATCGAATGTTCTCCTGCCATCTTGGACGTTCAAACTGATAGAGAATTGGGGCGAGTTAAAAAATGATTCCAAGAGGAGAGTATTCCTTTTTTCTCCCAGCCCCTCCTCCCTTAGTTTTTCAATTTCTTTTAAGGAACCTCTGAGAATCGTTAAAAAAAAAAACGTCTGCTTTGTAACCTGCATTTGGTAACCGTTCTCGAACGTTTTGGCCATAAGCCAAATAGGAAAACCTGTTCCTTTCCCCGCAGACCACCGAGCAAACAAAACAAAAGGTCGAATTCGCAAGTCTCGGTTTTTTAGCGAGAAAAAATTGTTGACGCGACGGTATTAACTTTGTCTTAGCTGCTACAATGCTTGCTCCGTCCTCAATTCGAGCGAAACCGTTAGGTTGAAAGGAAGGTCGTGGGTAGACCAGGGTAGTCACCTTTTATGCTCTGGACCATGTTGTACCATTGGGGTCGGTTCTCGGACCTCTTGGTTATTTTCTAATAAAATACGAAACAATAAGGGGAACATTGGAGAAAACATAATATACTTCTATCATGAAACATGTTATTTATCGTGGCATGTGTGTAAGGGGTTAATAGTTTCGTTTGTCGCTTGTCTCACGGTAGTCGCCAAGGTCACGCGTATACGTAAAAGTTGAACCACCCTCAACTTTTATGTTACGCGTGGCCTTTCATACATTGCCTCTATTTCATTTAAGCACGTAACTTCCACGTGCGTTCGCACGGAACAATTACGCAACAGTGGAAATCAACCCTTAGATACATTGTATTTATCGTGACGTTTCGACCGCGCAAAGCAGACTCACTGCAGCAGCTCTGATGCCCCAGTTGTTCAAACCCTGATAGAGCTATCCACCGGATAAATCCTTATCTAGAAGATAAGTATTAGGGGGAAAAATAATCGCTTCGTTAGTGTAGTATTAGTCGGCATTAGGTTTGTCAGATATCGGCAACGTAAACTCAGTTGCATCAAAAACATAATTTATTTACTTTCAACTATTAACAGAGCACGAGTTTTGAGATTATTTACAGCTAGAGTGAAAATACAATGAACTACAAATTGATCGAAAGTCACAACTATTATAAATAAAAGAAACCATAAAACAGGAAAGAGTGAGTTCATTAAGCAGAATGGAACTATAACTGAGGGAAAAAGACTAAACTAAATCTTTTTAAAATTAACAAAGGATGACAAGGGTAGGGTGAGGTGCTATTGAGCAGGCTGTCCGCTCCCCCCGGGCTGAGTCTCTTCAGATCCACCGGGTATCTCCTCTTTAGGAGGGGCTCCTTCAGCTTCAGCGGCTTGTTGCCTTGTTAGTAGATCCTTGAATTCCTGTTCCCGCTCCAGCTCGTGCTCTGTGGCCGCGTCTTTGACCTCTCGTGTCACAAAAACCCAATGATTGCTTGGCGTCTCTGCTTTATGCGAGTCCACTTCTGTTTTGGCTACTACCTCACACTCTCGTCCAAACGGCGTTCTAACATAAATCAAGGTCAGGTCAGAGCTTGTGCGGCCTAAGCAACCCCAAGAACAGGCACAAAAACCAGCCTGGTCCCAAGGCGTTCTCTCTTGCCCCGTCGTACACGGGCGCAACTGAGAAAGGGAACGTTCCGGCGGCTTTTCGGTAACGGCTCACGGTAGAGTCCACGTTTGACTGAGCCGAAAACGCGTAGAGGCCAGGCTGGCACAAACAACGAAACAGAGACAATTTTGGACATCTCTTAACCATTATCTGGAAACTGAAAGGCGTGATTAAATTGACGGTTTGGTAGAGAAGGTGAAAGTAAGAAGTTTAATTTTTCTTTCAGTATGTGAACTTGACACAATTCCCTACAAACATGGCCAATTCATAGACAATTCAGCTGGGGTAGCTCAGTGTTTTCTGAAAAATGTTTTTGTCTGGTTCTTGACTATGCAGGAAAAGCAGGTGTCAGCATGAGCCACTGAAACCTGGAAAGAAAAAAAACTAAAGCAAACAAAACTAAAAAAAACATGAAGATGTGTAACAATAAGTGTTAATTTGCACAAAACATTTTAAAGCTTGCTGGAAAGAACTTGCGACTTAGCAATCAGTTATTTTTTTTTCAGTATGTCCTTTTTTCTGTTACAAAGAAGTGATCGATCTGCAATGCCAAAGTTCTCTTACCACAGGCTACCCAAGCTCAGTATGAGAGTTTAAACATTACCGTCGGTTGCATCTAAGCGTGGACACGAGACCAAAAAAAACATGTTCCGTAATAGGGTGCCACAAATGACGTGTTTAACCGCCAAACATTTGAAGTTTGACAGCTGTTAAAGCAAACCATCGTGCCAAAGGTAAGTTGTTTATATGTTTTTGATCAGCGCGTTTCGGTCATATTTCATTTTTCTCAACTTTCGGGTGTATTTTTCGCTCAGAAACAGCACACTTGACTCCAGAAATGTTTCTTAACGTCTAAAAATTCTTGCAAAGAATATTTTGTTGAGCGGAAACAAATTAAGTCGACAACAGCCACCTACTCCAAACTTCGAATGTTTAGCGAAAAACATGTCATGTTTGCACCCAATTAGAACATGTTTTTTCCTCATGTGTACACGCTTAGATGTAACCGACGGTAATACGTGTGGTACCATATTGCGCTGCGTATTCCTCAAATGGCCGTATCAATGATTTAACAACTCTCATGCTGAACTTGGGCTGCCTGTGCTGTTACATACCTAAATGAATACTCCGGCAAGGCTGCAAGATTCTGATTGGTTTTGACGTGGTTCAGTATGATTTTCGTGTTTGCCTACCGGGAGAAAAAAAAAACAGAAGAAAAATAAATTCCAGCCATCAGCAGGGGTCATGGGCTCGTGACTATAATAACCTGTTATTCTCTCGTATAAACGGCCCTAATGTATATCCTTGTGTACGGCCCCATAGCTTGCGAGCAAGGGGATATCGTGAGAGTTCACGCGCGAGCTTCGCCCCTCGCGCTTCGTCCTCGCGCGGTTCGCTTCACTCGTCACTCGCCCTCGTAGTAACCAACCCATGGATAGCCGAACATCACATAGTTTGGTGTTCTATAACTTAATATAGGCATGCTACTCAGTCATCTACATTTCCGCAACCCTTAGAAACGAATAAAGTGAATCGCTTTCTTGTTATACACTTAATTTACAATGACCACTATGGCCATAGGTAGTGGGCTTCACTGTCCAGGTTTTCAGATGGTAAAGTGAATGAGTGTATTTTGCGCCTTCAACAAAAGAAATGTAATCGTGTTACGAGTTGAACTTAACAGTTGGTTAAATTTGGCGAGATTCCTTTCTACCTGAGACTCTTACCTGAGGTCCGAACCTTGGCGACTTATCGTTTCGCCTTTGCTTAGTTTCTTTATCGTTCCGTTCACCAACGTTGTTCGCCAAGGTTTAAGTGGTTTAGCTTAAGAAACGAAAAAAGCTCTACAGATGTATTTATTTTTTTTGTTCTTTCAGCTATAATACGTAAAAGTCCGATAAAAATATGTATACCTCGTTCGTTAAATCATTGATCTGGTTAAAAAAGTTGACGAACTGACCTAGCACGTTGACGTCTGGCGAACAGGACGTTAGCGAGACGACTCATTGGTGAAACGACAGTAAATCGAAATCTTACCGGGACTGGCATTCCTTCTGTCTCTAGGCGATCTTGTGGATTAAAACAAAGAATTTTCCTGAAAAGACAATGCATAGTGAGTGGTATTTATTTTTTCTCTTTTTCTCTTATTTCTGCAGTTACCAGTTTAAAGTCATTTCGAAGATCGTTGTCCTGCATCAGGGTGAAATTTTGCATGCTTGATTATTGATCTCGAGCAAACTGATAATTTTAGCAGCTTTTGAATTGCAGTGGAACATAATTTCGTGTTAAATTGTTTTGGGTTCTCATTGCTACATGCTGAGTGCTGCGATTGGCTGAAAAAATCTCTCGCCGCTATTAATTCAGCCAAGTGGACACGTATTAGAGATGACACTAAAACTCTTTCAGTAGTTCGCATGTGTTTTCCAAGTTTGACATCGGCTACATACATTTTTTATAATTTCTTTGGCTTTTTTAGTTCTCCTCAGTAGTATACCGTCTTCATTCATTTGCTCCAATTGCTGTAATTGTTTTTTGCTCATCTGCCTACGACTTTATGAAAAAACGCCGTTTAATACACTCTGACGAGAGCACAGTCGCCTTTCAAGGATGGGGTAGACTATGAGATAGCCTGTTCACAGACCCTTTTATTTTCTATTTAGAGATCGTCTAGCCCGCAAAATAGGCGTTATTTTTTTCTCGTATTTTAGGAGAACGAAGGTAAGCGGCGCGTGCCTGGCGCCCCTCGCTCGCTTTGCGTTTGCCTTCGCTCTCCTGAAAAACGCGAAAAAATAGCGCCTGTCATGCAGGCTAGGGATCGTTGAGCGCGCGTGTGAAAATAAAAACCGCGGGGGATTTATTGACTTCAAAAGACAAAAAAAGAAAACAACGTCTGTGTAGTGGCTAACTTTGCAGGGGCACCCAACAACGCCTCCTAAATACATTGATACTGAACTCTTTTTAGGCTCTTTAGATCTCTAGAGATGCATTTTAAGCGGCGGTATAGAATTTGTATCTGTTCGGTCATCCTAGGGGAACTTCAGTCTTTTTGAAATTCATGGGTTGAGTATTATTTTCCCGAAATTTTAGTCGATTTTAACATAGTACGAAAGTGAGAATTTTTCTGATTCCTCTCTCCATCACATTTCTAAATCCGGAAATTTTAGGCTAGGTTTCCTTTTTTCTACGAAAAATAGCCTTATCTGGGGAGTGAAATTTGAAAAAAATTGGCTTTCAAAACATTTTTTTTTTGAAAAAATTGAAAATCTCAGGAAAATTGTACATGAATGGAGCGGTCATCTAGAAACTTTTAGCTGTCCTCAAGTAACAGAAAATTCTAGGCAATATTTGCCTCTCCAAACAGATATTTTACAGAAAACAGTCTTTGGTTGCCCTTGACTTTGAAAGGTCTCTTATTGAGTAAAGTGAGCAAATAACGCATGCGCGTGCAAAATCATCGCGAGAAGATGCGCTGCGCTGCAAACAATTTTCGCCCTTTCTTAAACTTTATCTGTGAAAACTATATTAAAAAGAGACCACTCCCAAGTGTTCTCACCAATGACACATGAAAGTCGCATTATCAACAAGAGTCACTAATTGCTGTCTTGACTTCTTTGCACATTCGTTAAAAGATGTTCTGTCACTCTTTAACTTGAGCTGCAAAGTGAAAAGAATGCGATAAGGACAGTGGCAGATCCAGGGGAGGCGCCCGCTCCCCCCTTATTTTTAGACCAAACTAAGGCCCAAAGGGCCAAAAACATTTTTTTTGAGACCCCCCCACCTCTTATCTAAGGGTATGGATGACCGGGCCCCCCTTATCTCAAAGTCTGGATCCGGCACTGAAGGATGTAGGGTAGTGCCATGTTGAAGTGAGAGAAAAAAAAGAGAAACCATTGAAATTGGTCCAACGGTTTTAAATAGGTGTTATTAGAGTGCGTTAAAACTAAGAAATTCTTACATCTCCTCCAACTGCAGGCAGCGTGCTCAGGATGAATGGTTCATTATATCTTAACACCTCGCCTTTATCCCTAGGCCTGGTCAAAAAAAGGAACAAACAAAAACAAAACGAAACAAAATAAATTAAAGCAAAAAGATGATACCATCAGTGCAGACTAATTATGTTCATTGTTAGCTATTGTTATCCGGTGAGAACCTGTAAGTTCTCTAAAAGCTTTAGTCAGGGGTACCCAACGACGGTTTCCTCCTTAATACATAGAAAACACTTTTTAGGCTACCCAGAATAATATAGATCTATAGAATGCATTCTAAGTGGCGCTATTAAATTTGTACCTGTTCAGTCATCCTAGGGGAACTTGAGGCTAGCAAGTCTTTTCAAAATTACAAGGGCTTCAGTATCATTTTCCCGAAAATTCCTCTCTCCATCACATCTTTGAATTATCCGAAAATTTAGGTTTCCATTTTGTACCAAAAATAAGCCTAACCTGGGCAGTGAAATTTGAAAATTTAAAATTCAGAAAATCGTAGGGAATTTATTAGATAATTAGCCTCGAATATTGTACATGAATGGAACAGTCACCTGGAAATTTTTAGCCGTCCTCAAGTAATAGAAAATTCCAGACAATATTTGCTTCTCTGAACAGATATTTTACAGGAAATAGTCATTGGGTGCCCCTGTCAAGCGCAAGAGGCTCCATTTGAGATTAAGCAAAGTGAGTCACAAGACTGATGAGAGAAAATTCCTCACAGCTGGCTTTATTACTTGTAGCTTGGGTATAGTAGTCTCCTTGCTACTTACACTTGAAAGATCTCTTACAAACAGCTTGCTTACAAATTTGACTTAGTGTAAAGATACAGAAGTAATGATACATTAGCCTGCATAACAGTCATCTCCATTTTCTATTCCTAGCCAAGTGGGAGAAATGCCCGAGATTCACATGTACAAGAGTAGAAAAAGAGTAAATGTAAAAAATGAAAAAGGTAACTAATGAGCTTGAAGAAAGTACACACTAAATCTGAAGTGCATAGCAGTCCTTTGTTGCTTTTTAGAAAACCTGAGTTCTTCCATACATTTTGGCTCATCATCACCACCACAAGCAAACAACGTCCCAAAACTACAGGGTGTAAATAATATGTTGCGAAAAACTGTTCACTAGTCATGATGTTAAAAGCTTTGCCATTGGCTCAGTTCTTGAGTGCTTTGTTGTTAAAATAGCAAATGATTGTCTCTGTTTAAAAACATTGAACATGCTCATCAAATCAGTGCAAAATTGATCGATATCTAGAGAGATTTGCCCAGAAAATTCCCACAAAATCAGCCGTTTTTTGACTGATTGTTTTTCGGCGAAGTTAGCCCTGAAAATTTCCACGAAATTTCCGCGAAATCGGCCGATTTTTCTGTGAATCTGTCTCTGAAAATCCCGTGAAATTTGACTTATTTTCCGCTACCTAGCCCTGACTAGTAGACATGATAACGGTATACTGACTGGTTACTTACATACATCCAAGTATCACAAATGTATTTCGAATGCAAGGATCAGTTGATTTGGATGCAGAGACATCACAGGGTCCAACCAATTTCTTCTCATCATGCATTTTGCTCTCAGCCATATTTGCAGAAAGGGTGGATTCTGTTGATGGATTGTATAAGCAAACTATGTCTCCAAAATGGAGGTAGCCATCATGAGACACTGATAGACTGACCTGTGGAAACATGACAAATCCTCATATTGAGTAAAAATTTTGCTTCCCACAAAGCCCTGAGTTAAATCTCAAACTGAATGTCCAATGGAACAGGTCTGAATGCTGAATGAGGCATGATTAGGCATAAACAGGGTGGTATGTGATTTACTATATTCACAACATGTGATTTCCGTAACTGGTGAATATAATTTGAAACTAAAAGCACAGACATTAAAAACAGACAGACATGACAACATTTTCTGTTCAGTCAACTTCATTTGAATAATGTTATTTCAGATGCTCTTTTTCATGGCAGCCACCTTGTTATGCACAGTAAGAGATGTGAAGTGCAGAACCAGCGAATCACCTTAAGAAGATTCTAGGTCCAGCATATCCGCGCAACCTCCATTGCCCCCCTTACTATTTGCAAGGATCTAATCTCTGGAAACACAATGTACTCATGCCTTTGCAAACAAAACTGGCTGAAAAAATTCCCGCCCTTGGCCTTGATGGAACCACAGTAAGCTTAACCATACTAGTAAACGAAGACAGATATAGGAAAACTGGAAAAATAAGAAATCAAATTATGGTGTTTGAGTAGTTTTAAATATATAATTAGTATTGAATCGAGAGTTGGAATGGAAGACATGAATGTATTGAACTGCTTGCAACATCTGTCAGACTGTGATCTCCGTTTATCTGTTTATCTTATTTTCCTCTCCAGGGTGTTAAAAAAGACAAAAAGAATCTTTGAATAACATGCTTTAGCCTGATTACTCATTGTAAGCCTGAGTTATAGCTAAATATAAACTCTAGCTACCGTATTGATAACAGCAACAGCGAACTACTTGTAGCTTGTGTCTACATTGTGGAATCAAACTCCGACCTTTTTCAATATACTTTGTAGCAGGTTGCTAGCTTTTTGAATCAGTAGCTCTCCTCTTTCTTTCTTGTCAAGAAAATCTTTGAGTTTGTCCTAAAAAGGAATAAAGAAAAACAATAGAAAAAAACATTTTATCGCACATTAATCTCACCTATTAAACTTTGTTCTCAACAAAATCTTCAAAGCGGCCTTACCTCTTCCAAGCATATATCTTCATTCCAATTACCAATCAGTACTGAAGGATTGTATGTTCTTACGCTCATTGTGTAATCCCTCAAAAGAGAAAAACAGGAAACCTAAACTGAAACAAAACAATATTTTTTCTCTGCAAGTGTTCGCTCGAGAATGATCTGCTCCTGTGTTACATCGCTCCTGATCGCCTTGGAGACGAGACTGAGAATGAAGAAGGCCGCTGACACTGTAAACTTTCGAAGGGCACGCAAAACGTCACGCAATTATGGTGACTGTGGTTATCTAAAAATCACCAAACTAAAATGAGTCAAAATTTTACTAAAGTGCCAGTGCCACGAAATTAACTTGAGTCTATGGTGTTAGCCTGTGAACAGGCCTTTGGCTGCTATTTTTCCTCCAAACAGAGAGCCTGTTCACAGGCTACTATTAGAAAAAATCGTCTTCATGGGCGTAGCCAGGATTTTTCAAAGGGGGGGTCACAGCAGGGACACCATCCGGGGATCGCCGACTATATATGGTTTATACCGCTGCTCTCCCTCTTGTATTAGCGGACTCAGTCGTATTATCGCGGCATGAAGGCCCATATTAACCAAAGACAAGAGCGCTAGCCGTTGACGAAAATACTTTACAAAAAGACAAATTTTAAAAAAGTGAGCTTTTCAACAATGGCTTCTACGGCCAAGATATTGTCATGGCGTTTTCGCCACCTGAATATTGTAGGCTGTTTGCTCAAAAGAAGGCCTACCAAGGGGCGGGGGGGTCACGGGCACCCCAGGACCCCCCCTAGCTACGCCCTTGGTCTTCCACCCAGTTACCCATAACTGACAGCATTTTAATTTTTAAATACTGTTGTAGCTTACAACTTCGTTTATTTTCCTCCAGATTAAGCTGTAGAGAGTTGAATAATTTTGTCGTTATCACTTAACAAGTGATTTTATTGGGTCTTAAATGATTGACACTCATGGTCACCTCCAATTTCGTCACAGCCCCTGGGGCGAGCAGGTTGCGATGGGGGTAACAAGTTGGTAGCAGTTTTGGTTGAACGCCAATAATTTTCCTATATAAGTATTGCTCAGCGGGTGAAGAAATAAAGAAAGGAGTAGAAGGAAGAAAAGGGAAGAAATAGAGAAGGAAAGGTAATCCTCCAATCCAGGTTTCATTAATCTAGGTTTTGTTTTATCCAAGTGTTACCAATCCAGTCCAGTAGTGGCCGATCCTTTGGACAATTTTCCCAAGTAACCCGACTGCGCTTCGTGCAGTATTTAAGGCTGTTTGAATTTCTCGTTCACTCTGCAATCAGCAAGACTTTTTGTGCCGTAAAACTAATTAAACCAAGCGCCATTATGGCTCCCTTCAAAATATCACAACAAACAGAACAGAGCACAAAATATCGTCCAAATATGGTCAGGCTGCTTTTGATATTTGTCATCCGGGATACCCGCGGACAACAGATATCGAGCGATGTAAGATACTTTTGTGTTTTCGAGGAGCGATGCAAAAATGGCATCTGCGGATCGCTTTAAACTCGTTACGACCTCAGAAGTGAACGAAATCATTAACAATGCGGTACCAGAGAACACCAAGAAAGCAACCAAGTTTGCTGTAAAGATTTTTAACGGTTAGTGTTAGGTTTGTAAGCGATTTTAATAGACCCCAAGCAAACACGATTTTTCATGGTCTTTTTTACAATACCGTTCGCGTGTTAATTCAAGTTTACGGTAACCTGCGCCCGACTTAGATTAGTTTGGGAGCACGAAACAATCATGAAACACAGCCCAACAGATCGTGGAAGGGTATTCCCGAGATCCAAGATTTTGAAAATACAGTGCGGGATAATTCGGAACAAGTTACGGGATACGGGATTTGATTGCTACCCGGAAAGCGGGATTCGCCAAAATGTGGGCAGAGGATACAGGATTGGAACAGAGGCTTAGGATGCAGGATTCTCGTGAAAAAGGCGAGTGAGTGCAGGGTGAGGACCCTCCATTCCAGACCCTAGCCAAAAGTTAGATTGATATTAAGGACGTCACTGGAAGATATGCTAGGTAAAGGTCAAGGTCACTGTCCAAAAAAAGTGTCTTCCCAGGGGAAATGGTATGGAATGACTGTTTTTGTTTCTCATTTACTCCAAAGAGCACTGCGACCATTTTAAGATTTTCAAATTGTTGGTGTGGCACTTATTTAGAACTTTTTATTTGCTAATAACCATATTGCATGTCCAAGGCGGGGTACTCCCAATTCTTAAGTGACAGGGATGATCGAATGGGGGCAAAACCCAAAAAATCCCTAGGGCTTCCAAAAAAACCCAAAAAATCCTGTTTTGACTGCTTGCAGTTTAGTTTTAGCATTCTAGCATATAAACCATGCAAGTCAAAAGTGAATAAGCATCACTCACTACCAAAATGCTGTTAGGATATAGCCCCAGGCTCTCAGTTAAAAGTGACAGGAGGTGCAAAGGATTTTTGGGGAAAAATTCACAATTTCAGGATTTTTTTAATAAGAAAATTTTGCCTAGTATTTTTTTTACAGCTGTAGCACTTTAAATTTTCAATTTAAAGGGATGGCCTGTTTAGTTGTAAGAGAACTTCATGCAGAAAGAGACATGTGTTTTTATGTATACCCAGGTTTCCTAGAAATTCCATAGCAGAACCTAATGCTGGTTGCAAAGGCTAAAAATGATGCCCTGTTGTGTTTTAGAGTGGTTCTCACAGCAAACAGAGTTCTCAACCCAGTTGGAAGAAATGGAGAAAGCTGAGCTGTCTAAGTGTCTTGAGAAGTTCTACCTTGGCGCTAGACAAAAAGACGGATTTTTTTACAAAGCTAACACCTTAAGGAGCATCAGGGCAGGTCTTGACAGATATTTGCAAAGTCCAGACTTAAAGAAGCCATTCAGTATCATAACAGATCCTGAGTTCTTCCAGGCAAATAAAGCACTCGATGCCTTCGTAAAAACACTGAGAAAGAGTGGTGAAATTGCTGAAGTAGTCCACAAAGGATCACTCACTCCAGAAATTGTGGAGAAGCTATTTCAGTCTGGTCAGCTTGGTCCAGCCGACTCGAAAGATCCCTCTCAGCTCCAGAATACTGTCTGGTTCTACATTTCTATTTACTTTGGCAAGAGAGGCAGGTTTAGTTTGGGCGAAAACCAACGAAAAATGACCAAGGACATGTTGGCTCTTAGAACAACTCTCAGTGGTCGACGGTTCTTTGAAATCAACCGAGGTGTAACTGGTACCCTCATGGCCAACTCCATCACACACCAAGGTGTCGTCAAATGTGTAGAAGAAGAGTGGTCCAGTGCAAAAATGTTTGAATGTCCAGGATCACCAAGATGCCCAGTTGAGACCGTGAAAAACTATCTTCTCCATTTACATCCTGGGGCGGAGTTCTTCTTCCAAAAGCCTCGAGCCGTCAGTGGAGCAAAGTTCAATCCTGCCCTTGATCAGATATGGTATTGCAATGCTCCATTAGGTGACAGGTCTCTGGGAGAAATGATGAAGAAATTGACATCCAGGGCTGGCATTTTTCCCTATTTGACAAACTACTGCATTAGAGCCACAAATGTGGATGTGCTTGGCTATGAAAATGTTGAAGCCTGCCATTCAAGACCATTGGTTAGTTTGATGGCATGATAGACAGCTGAAATTATACAATATTTTTAGGCCACTCATTGTTATAGAATCATTTTACTGCTTGGTATTTGTTCAATTGACGTAATTTAAATTCAACTAATGATGCAGCTTAAGACACTAGACAATTTGGATGCATGATAAGTGTTACAATAAATAATAAAGCAACTGTGCCATGCAGTTTACTGACTGAATGTCAAAGTTTTTCAAAATACATGTTGAAAAAGGAAAATACCCAGACATTTCGACAGTGCTCCATCGTCTTTAGTGGACCACTGGGGAAGAGGAAGCACCCTTGAAATGTCTGGTTTTTCTCCTTTTTCAACATGTATTTTGAAAAACTTTGAATGGGGGACTGTGAACATTCTATCAGACGTATTTAATTTGCATATTTTAGCTGAATGTTTTACATACAATAATAATTATAATCCACTGTTATTTGCAGCTTTGTTCAGATTAGTCTTTGGTCTGCCTGTGTCCCTTAATAATATTTTCCTTCTTTGTCTTGTCTCTGTCAGACTCTAAGTATTGCTGAAGCAGCAGAGAGTGTTTCAATGGATGAAAGTGAATCAGATAAATGCACTTCTTCATTGTCTAATACGTGGATGCCAGAATCTTTAGACCTGTTCAAGAAACTTACTAGTGATTTGATAGACCATGGAAAAGGGGACTGGATAAAGCACACAGATGATCTATCCTCTTCATCATTCAGTGGTGAAAAGAAATTGTTCACAAAAGCGGTAAACTCTGAATTTCCAGGGAAATTCTTTGAATATCAGTATTTTGTCAATAAAGACAAGCAGAAACTAAAAGGTGTTGTTCAGTTTGGACCATACACCCAAGGCACACCAGGGTAAGTCAGCTTCTGGACTTTATTACTGTTTTACTTATTGCTGTTGCTATTTGATGCCTTGAGCGTGACCCATCGTATGTTGTCAAGAGCTTTTAATAGAGAGCTAAAGCAAAGACGTTTTTGAATGACACATCAACTGGAAGTGAGGCCTTGTCCTTTTTTTAAAATATTAAAATATGCCTTGACGTTACCAAATTTGTTTTGCTAGGTTCCTTAACTCTTACAGAGACAATTTGCTCGAAAATGCAGGCAAAACCACTGCCAAAAAATGAAAAAAATACACTTCCGGTAGACGTGCGTCAATCAAGAATCCCTATTACAGCTGGCCCGGGTAGTGGATTTTCCTGTGCTCAGGCTACTCTGGGCCATGGATGAGCAAAATATGGAGAATTTTAAAGATTTTCCATTTTATTTGGCTCATACTTGTCCCAGTGTAGCCTGAGCACAATCTAATACATATATTATAACGAAACCCCTTGCCCTGGGAAGAGATAAACCAGCATTTTTCAAGTTTTCCTAAATGCAGTCTAATTTTGAATTTTGCATCTGGAAAATTACTTAGATTTCAAGTTGCCGGGTAAAGAGAACAAGTAGGCAGGGAATAAAACAGCCAGGGATTTCTTTTGGTTCTTAATTTTTCTTCTGTTTTTCTATGAAAGCATTCGGGGGCCAGGTTCATAGCAACTGGGGGAAATCCCGGCGCCGTCCCTGTCTCTTCATATATCATTTTTTTTCTTGTTTTGTCTTAAGGCATGATTTCTAATGGCTGGGAATTATTTCCTGTTACAGTGTACAGTCAAATCCTGTTAATACCTGACACTATGAGGACCATAGAAAGTGGGCTAATTAGAGAAAATGTAAGGGCTTTTTTTCCCCCAGGGACAAAGCAAACTGTCTGTAATAATGAGGTGTGCATATTATCAAGCAGGTGTCCATAGACTGGGGTTTAACTGTATGTTGGTACATATAGCACCAATTGGGTCAATAAGAAGACTTATCATCCCCAGTTTGAGGTCTACAGTTTGTATAAGTACCCAGCCTTTTGAATAACTGTACAGTAATAAGTATTACTCTCTTACATTATGTTGATAGCTGTGTTCATCGGGGTGCAAGTACATGCATATTGGATGATGCCATCAATGCCTGTGTAAACAGATGTTTCTCTCATTGCATTACAGCTTCATTGTCCATGGAATACAAAAGGTAAGGAACAATGGCTCTAAGAACTACCAAAAAAACCTGAAAATGTTCAGATGGTTGTACCAAGATAGGCAGGGTCATGAGTCTTCTGATGTGTTAAAAGTATATAACACCCATGCCATTGCATGGATAGCAGTTTTTATCATCATGAAATTGATGCTTCTTGGGTGGATCTACATGTAGGGTTTTGATGGGGAGTGGGTTATCTCAGTCACAAACTTCTATCTCAGTTACAAACTTATAACCATTTTCAATAAATATCCATCCATCCATCCGTCCATCCATCCATCCATCCATCCATTCCGACGAGAGTTCTCCTGTTGTTTTCACCTCTTTAACCCTTTAAGTCGCAATAGTGACCAACAACAATTTTCTCCTAACAATATACATATGTTGCCAAGAGAAATGGTTATGAGAGTTAATAAAATGATCACTAAGAGAAAGTGCTTTGATCTGTTATCAAACTCTTAACTAATTCTTTAAAGAAAAGTATAGAGATCGGTATGGAGAATTTATATGTGGATATTGGGGCTTAAAGCTTTAAATGGGCCATATAGCCTGCACCACAGACAAAACTAAACAGGCTTGAAGCTTTGTTTGGCTTTACGGTATTTTAAAAAATGAAGAAAAACACTGTCAGGTGACGACCAATTGTGGAAAAGTAAAGCACTGATCTATCTCATCACAAATGTTTCTTTCAAAATATAGTAATGTTTCTGCTAAAGATTATGTTAATTTTTTATGAACGGCGGTTGGATGGCCAAGCAGGTGTTTGTGGGTGTTGTAGAAACCATTGTTGGTTCGCTTTTGTGTTTGGTTGTGGGTATTGTTTGGTGTCTTTTCAATCTTTTGTGTTATGTCATTTTGGTGATTGCACCGCCCATCTGCAAACTACCTGCCAACCTCCATTAAGCAGCCACTTGCTGGTACCCCAAGGGTGCCGGGCGCTAGTACCTTAAGGGTGGCCAACACTGGTACCCCAAGGGTGGCTGGCACTGGTACCCGAAGAGTGGCCGGTGCTGGTTCCCCAAGGGTGGCCGGCGCTAGTACCCCAAGGGTGTCTGGCTCTGCTACCCCAAGGGTGGCCGGCACTAATACCCCAAAGGTGTCTGGCACTGCTAACTCAAGGGTGGCCAGCGCTGGTAACCCAAGGGTGGCTGGCGTTGGTACCCCAAGGGTGGCCAGCACTGGTACCCCAAAGGTTGCCAACGCTGATACCCCAAGTGTGGCTGGCACTGGTACCCCAAGGGTGGCTGGCACTGACACCCTAAGGGTGGCCGGCACTGGTACCCCAAGGGTGGCCAGTGCTTGATGGAATTGCGACTGTATTATTTTTACTTTACAGACTGGAAGAAATTCCAAGATGTTAGTTTCTTGTGGAAATTTTATTAATTTTTTTGAAAGAGCATCGTCTATTTTGCAATGGAACTAGCCATCTGCAAAGGTTACAAAAAATTCTAAAAACAATTGAAAATTAAGAAAAAAAAGTAAAGGGATGCATGAAGTACGAATTTTGTGAGAAAGTCCTCCCTCACATTAACATTGTGGCGAAAAGTAAATCAGTTTTTAGTCAAAGGTGAAGAATCCAATCATATTAACTCCATCGCTCTCTATTCATGTGGAAATTCGAACATTTTTAGTTTTTGTTTTTAGTTTTCTTCCTCTAGGATCTACTACACTGGTCGAATCCAGGGTTGACAAGGTGGAAGGGAAAATAATATTTTGCTCAGCTGAACTGAAGTCACCGGACGGCAAAGTGACATTTGTAACTGCTAGTGCGTTGTTTATTCAACTGGATACACAAGGAAAAGGTAAAATTGATGTAGCTAAAATGATACTTCATTTTAGAGACCTTAGTTGTTAATTTTATCACGGTTATTGAGCCGTGAAAAGCTTTTAGCAGGGGCATAAGAAATACAGTGCATGAGATAAGTGATATGCGCGAGAGGACACGCCCGAAGTGATAGCCTGCGTAGCTGGCGGAATTTTTTTGCGCGTGTGTGTAAGGCAAAGCCGCGAGAAAATTTCAAAACGCCTCCTCCTATTTTCAGCATGGCCTCGCAGCTCCTCTGCCAAGATTTTGATCGCGCTGACGATCCCGCCGGCTACACAGACTAACGAGGTGCGAGGTAGCCTCATTGCTTTGCCACTCAGTTGGTGTTATACACAGTTTCTCTTTGCAGTTTATCGCGAAAAGTGTGCATTATGTTTATTTATTGTAGCTTTTTTTGAAATTGATAACGTTTCGTGGAACCGGTTCCCGAACAATAAAATTCAGAGTTGTTGTTATATTAGTTCACAACCTTGGAATTGGAAGCCAAGCAACTGCGCGCAAAGCGATGGAAGAAGAGATTATAGATGGTACAGGGACTATGTCAAAACATGGCTCTGGAAATTGTAAGATGTAATTTGTATAGGTAATAGCATGATTTGTAGTGATATTTGGCATAAATACCACGAGTGATGTTTCGAAATATCACGTACAAATCATGCTATTATTTGTTTATACTACTACCTGCACATGGTTTGTAATTTTCACATGTAGGTATTTCAAATTAAGCTGAAATGCCACTGCTCTAAGCCAATCAAATTACAGAAATTTCTCATGTAGTAGTATAAAGAAGAAAATGAACTTGTTTCTTTGATTGTAATGACGTATATAACAGGAATGCCATTGATCGCCAAAAAAAGCCGCACGGGTGATAAACAATTTACTGTCTAAGAAAAAGGAGATAGGGATGGGAGAAGTGTCGCTTATTTTAAATGTTGGCCCGATGCGATGGGCTGTTATTTGAAAGGATCGCGTCTTTGTGCTCAACCTTTGTTGTCCATAAAGAAGAAGGGGAAGGTAGGGGTGACGCTTACTCAACGTAAGGCGCTTATTTTAAATGTTGAGGTGATATTTGGGGCTCTTATCTAAAGGGATTACTTATTTGAGGGGAGGCACTAATTCGAAGTTTAACTGAAAAATATCAGTTTCTTTAAATTAATCTTAGGGAGGTAGGAAGGAAGGTGTTGATTTCACCGAAAAACTTCTTTTGTGGCTTCTTGATTTCACGATATTTTTTCTGAAATCGGGAAAATTAGTAATGATGAGACATTATTATCATGGACTGTAGCTCTTACAGGCAATAAGTGAGGTTCCGAAAGGCCGCAATCGCTATCAGCGAGAGCTGACTTTTTTTTTTTTCATTTTAGCTTCCAGCAGCGTTCGTGTTGAACAGAATGCACAAACAAGAGTTTTAAACTCGTCTAATCATCAGATATCAAGTGAGGATGGATTCAGTGGGAACTCCCGCGCAGACACTACCGAGAGAAAGGCAAGAACCCTAAATAGAATTATGCACAAAAAATGTGATATATTGTTGTTCTCCCCATGGACAGTGTATACTGCCAGTGAACTATTGCTGAAATTTAATGACTGTTTTACGAGTTCCTGCAAGGTGCTTTTCTCGGCGTTCTGAGCTCAGTGCGTCACTGTGACGTATCCGACTCGAAGGACCGCTTCTTCGTTAGGACGACGTGACCCAAAGCAATCTGATCGCGTGTCTTTCTGTGACATGACAATTAGATTTCAAGTTCTCTAATATTTGCAGATAACATTAGCCGGTAGATAAAATAGTTCATCGAAAATACATAAAAATTATTCATGTATAATCTGCTGGAATCCTATAAGTTTGTAATTTTTGTTCTTTTCCCGAAATTCTTTTCCTAGATGCGTGTGCGTTCAACCCTTCTACAACAGCTTAAGGACCTAAAGGCTTTAAAAGATGATGGCGTTCTGTTGGAAAGTGAATTTGTATCGCAAAAGGAAAAGCTGCTGAGAGAGCTAAATTCTCTCTAATTTAGCCTGTTCACAGATCCTAAAAAGAAATATGCACATAGAATGTGATACATTTTTATTAACCTCATGCACAGTTTAAACTGCCTTGGCATTCGCGCTCGTTCTCGGGCTCGGCGCTCGATCGCGCGCTGTCGAATTGTCGAAAGACAAAGGAAAACCATCTGTGGATAGGCTATATCTAATTAAAATGTATAATTGACTTACGAATCTTTACAAAATGATCTGTCGCGACTGATTGCTTCCACATGATTTTTTTAAAAATCGCCCAACCAGTTCATTGAAAATTAAAAGACCCATCCCTTGTGTAAATATTGTTTTACGTACTTTTAGTAAAGACCCTTTTCTAGGGCTGAGTAATAAAGATGGTTATCATGATTACGAAGTTGTTTAGAATCTGTTGAATATTCTTCTTCTTTTACGCCAAAAATCTCTCAGGATCCGTAGACGAACGCTGATGCTGTCTCATCCCTAGCTTTCTATCCTCAGCAAGCCTGTCGACAACCTGTTAAGGTGTGCTCGGACTCCATTCGCATATGTCCGTTTCTACGCTGCCTGCCACGCCCTCTTCCGCCAGGAACGCGTCCAGGCTTGTTGATTTTAGCCAGTTTTAGCTCACTTGGATGTCACGTATCGTAGCCGAAGAATTTCAGTTTCTGCTCGTGTGTAATTTGGAGTAGGGGTTTCTGTACTCTATCTCCTCTTTCACTGATTCATTAGTGCTTTACCCTGGGTACCAGTGGTTTTTCTCGCGTGCGGCAGGAATTTTCGATGCTGGCCGAAGGCCGACACATCTTGAGCCGTAGGCCGAAGCCACGAGCGGCGAGGCCGCGAGAAAAAACCCACTTTTTTGCTTATCGCTTAACTTGTCTACACCATCAAAAACCCTTCTAGTACACTGCTTTCTATGCTTTTCTTCAATGCCCTTTCAAAACTTTCTGAAGCCGCCATCACAACACAACACTTCTTGCAGGTACACTTACGTCATGTCAACAGCACAGTTGGAAATATTCTTTCACGTGCTGGTCTATTCTTGTCAACCAATTGTAGCGTCTGTTAGATTCAAAGTCCGTTTGTCCGTTTCAAAGTCCGTTTTCAAAGTTCGTTTGGAGCCAATCAGCCGTCGTGTCCAAAATCTGGACCAACTGATTTAACCGTGCTAACGATTGGATCGGCGCCATCAAAGCAATAGCGCTCTGCTCCAGAGGCTTTTCGCGCGGGTCACTATAAAGACTTGACAGAAACCGGAAACCGCGCTAGAAAAGTCTCTGGCACCCAGGGTATTAGTGCGTCTGTCTTTTTATGACATGTCAAGTAATCTACTATTAGATATATTAATTTTTGAAGAATTGATTTTGCTTACCGTAATTCCCAAGTCACTCAGTTGGTGTTACGTCCAGTTTGTCTTTGTAACTTGAATTTTGAGTCTGGGACAAGACATCTTCCAACATAAAGCAGGACTAGCTGTCTTTATTTTTTTTAAGTCCCGTTCTAGCAGACTTTTGTTTTGCGTCCCGCTTCTGTACAGATCTTATCGCTTTTGATCGTGTTGATGATTTTTGAAAGTAATGAAGGCAGTCGATAGTAATAAGCTGGTCAACTTAAGTTTCTAGCGAAGCTCTCTATTGACTTGCGGAATGGCAGGTGGGAAGAAAAAAAAAAGCTCTGTTTTTCTTTCCCTCCCCCACCCGCGGCGTCCATTTTTTGCGGAATAATTTTCGATATTTGAGACCAAGATAAGAAGGAACATTAGAAAAGTGATTGGGGGTGGGATTGAGGGTTTTGGGAGACGCATTTTAATGAAATTTTTAATATCCCTTGGGAAGATGTTTTTTGTGATAATTTGTGGGCGTATAATTTTTCTTGAACTGAGTCCCTCCGTTTTTTATGTTCTCGTATTTAGCCCCTGTTCCCCCATCACTTTTGTAATGGTCCATGCCTCAAAGAATCATTTGCAGAGCTTGATTCGGGGTTAGCCCGACTTATGGACCTTTTTACGACTTTTGCCGATGTCAAGGAAATTGCAATTTTAATGCTTATTTTTTGAAATAATGATATATCTTCACAAATAGATTCATATTCAGCTGAGTTTAAAAAATGAGGGCCTAAATTTATGTAACGAAACGTATGCCATCCTTGGCAATCATTCAATCCAAGCATTACCCCCCTGACATACACTGCTTTTATCATCGGCTCCTGTTTTATATAGATTCTGGGCTCCCATATTTTCGAAAGTTTGAAAAAGATTTTGTGAAACTTCACAGTTTCACAGCATTTCAGTATGATAATTCGATCCATGAACGCGATGAAAAAGATGATGACCGTGATAATAATGATGATAATGATAATGATAACGATAGCAATAGTAAAAGAACAAAAATAGAAATCGAAATTTTAAACCCGTTTTCACCCATCCCAGTACTTATAGTTTCTGTGAGACTGTCTTGTAGGCCTGCGCAGCTGGTGGCTTCCGCTGGCGAGCGTGCAAGTAAGCGGCAGGGAGTCGGGGAGCCCGCAGTGGCCTGGGAGGGTGGAGGGGTGAGGACAGGGTGATAGGCTCCCGGGGAAGAGTACTCTCTCCTTGCCCCCTCCGGCCCCCTCCCCTTTTACGCCAGCCACGAAGGAAAGGCCAAACAGGGCTTCTATTAAACTTTCGTAAAATTCCTAAAATAAACCCCTAGGCTGATATTTTTGAAAGGCCTTTTTTGAAGGGCTTTAAATTAAAGAGAGATGTTTGCATTACATGACATATCATGTGACTGTTACACCACAGACCTAGGCAATACAAAGCAAGTCCGCTGACACATTGAATGACTCTTTTACCACTTCTTTTACCGGTCATCGTGACGAGGCGTGACGAGCCATCGTGACTAGGGCAATTATTCATAATTGTGATGAAATAACCTCATAATACTACGCCAGGTAGGACGGCTATTAATGTAAATGAGCTATGCGGCATTTCCACTGCGTTTCGGTGTAGCTGCTACGCGACATCAACCTGCATCAACAATGGCAACCTGTGCTGTTCGCCGCTTGTCACTGTGTTTGTCTTTCTTCCTCTCATCACGTTCATGTTATCCTACTAATTTTTTCACCATACTGAGAACACCTAAAATGAATCTTTGTTTAAAAAGAAAGTTATCGTACTTGAATTTTAAGTCGTTTGTGCCATCACAAATGTCTGATTTCCCGGCGACGACGTCATGGGGTTCGTGCAAGGTCGTTCAAGGTCGTGCACAATGGTCTTACGTAAGTCCCATGAAGTTGCATCCATTTTGTTCTGTCAGTTCTACTGACCACAGCTTTTCAGAGGTGAGGGTAAAGTAGTCTTACATCACTGAATGTTGTAAAACTAGTTTTAAGTTTGACTAGCAGTAGCTTTTCATGCCAAAAAAATTACTCAGTAGTTCCATATATTGTGCTATCCACTGGATAGTGATTTATCTGGTAGATAGCATTATCCAGCGTTTGAACTACTGGGGCAGCTCTTTTACTGATGGAGATTTGGAGGATGGGATTTTTATAGCCATGGGGAAGGAGAGAGAGAGAGAGAGAGACTGTTGTCACTGATTAAAATTTAGCATACACACTATACATTATTTCTGGAAAGTGATGTATGGATTAAGAAGGGAATGTTCCCAGTCTCTTTTGAGTTTTGCTTATTTAGGTGGGTACTTCCCACAGTCTGAACTTGGATAAATTTCCTGTCACAACTTCTTTAAGCCATATTTGAAATTAACATAAGGTACAGTGGTGAATGCAGGTTCCAAGCAATTTGGTGTTCTTGGAAAAATTTGATAAGCATACACTGTATGCCTTGCAATAATGTTTTAATCATCTTTTGTGATGAATTTAATGTTCCTCTATGGCTCATCTATTTATCTTTTCTTAATAAAAAATACAGTTTTAATTTTTAATTTTTCTTGTTTCCTCCAGACCCTCAGAATTAACAGAGTAGCAAAACGTGATCATATGGAGGAAGAAAAGACTGATTCCTTATTACCAGCTGATGGCTGGAGCTCTGAATTGGTTGATTTATACAAGCAACTAACAAACGATTTAATAGAAAATGGAAATGGAGACTGGATAGAACACAGAACAGCTTTGTATGATGGTGAAAAAAGACTATTCACAAAAGCAGTCATTTCAGAATTTCCTGGAAAATTTTTTGAATATCAATTTTTCTTCAGCAAGAAAGAACAGAGAATAAAAGGGGTTGTTCAGTTTGGAACATATACCCAAGGCCCACCTGGGTAAGTGAAAACCTTAGTATTATTGTATTACCGGTATGTTGAATGACAGTTTTAAGCCTGCAAGACTGAACTGGGATCCCATATGTCCCTCTGCCAAATTGTATGTGAAATTTGGTAATTAAAAAGCCTATTTCACACATTACTGTATTAAATTTTGTTTGTCTCTTTATGTTCAAGGAAAAGAATCTGGATCATTAAAAAATCATGAAATCACAAATAAAAGCCACAATCATGCTTCACAGAAAAGGGAATATCTGCATAAGACTGAGAAAGCTGTCTTTTAATTTTTATATAAATTCTTACCTTTTTACCTTATTTTTTTGGGAAGTCTGGAGAACATTGTCACTGGTACATCATTGATGATGATGATGATGATGCAGGGTTCTCCAGAAGCTCCGGTGACTGGCTAACATCATTAACTAGTTGTTGGCTCAGAGGCATGCCTACTGCTCACAGAAAATGGTTCATTAAGTGGGACAGAAAATCTTTCAGTATTTCATTTTATTTTGGTTCTTAGCACTTTTGTTTGATTGATGCAAATGTTGATTAAGGTGATCATCGTCAAGATCCTGAAATGCACTTTTCAGGAACCCCAAAGTAAGATTTCTCAGGGGATGCTGCCAGATTCCCCCAATGAAAGCGTGGTAGCCCTCTTTGCATACGTACCCCTACACGCAGTTCTGCCATGTGAAAGACATGCCTTTCAATCTAAGCAGTTGCCGCCTACTTCATTTTTCCCTCCTTCTAGTTCAAATATGTTGGAGAACCCACTTACAGTATACACTCATGCCATGGCTTTCACTTTCAAACCTGAAACTCAAATTGAAATCTTTTTGCCCATATAAATGTCAGATCAAATAGGAAAAGAATGACAAAATTATTATTTTATGATGACTTTTATGCACTATCCTCAGCTGTGTACATGGGGGAGCCAGTGCAACTATGATGGATGCAGCTATTGGTGTGTGTGTAAACAAGCGTTTTTCCTCTAGTTGCGTCACAGTATCATTGTCCATGAACTATAAAAGGTGAGATCACTGTAAGAAATTGACCTTCAGGCAACATGCTACTATGGCATTCTGCATAAGCTCAGCGTGCTTTGAAGCAAGAATGTTACAGCTCAGTAGGGTGCACACTTAGCTCGACAGTCTACATAGGAAGTGCATGGGGGAAGTACTGGTGTATATATGGGGCTCTAAGAGAGGAGATACCTGCTTAGGAAGACAGAGAGGCCAATAATAAAAGGAGAAAGAGTGGGAGAGAGGTCTCTCTTCGCATTCCTTAAATTCCTCCCTCATTCTTACTATTCATTGGGGTGTTATTTAAAACTCATTGCAGGTATAAAGCTCAAATTTGGCACAGACGAAATATATTTATAAGACATTGCATTTATTAGGTTAAATGTAAGGTTTCGATTGTTTCCATGGCAACATGGATGCTTCCTCATGAATTAGCTCACAGGTTACAATTAAAATGAGGATTACTAATTGTTAGTAATCCTCATTTTTCAAAAACAACATGACCGAATTGTACTTGAGATATCGTCATTTCTTTACATTGTCTATGAAAGTGAACAAAACAATGTTTTCCCTAAGTGCGCATGCTCAACTCTTGTGCATGCGCTGGGGTCACACGATATAACAAAAGGGACAAAAACAGAATAAATAATTGCTACAGACAAATTACTTCTGGGCATTTTTCTCAGCTTGTCCTCACATTTTCTCTTGAAAATCCCTTTGGCTGCATATCTTCTCGTGATAACTACCGGTAAAATGTTAACAGGTGAGGGATGAAGCATTTCTAGAGGCGAAAATTTTGAGGTTCTAATTTTTTTTTTAGATCACATCAGTCTTTTGCGTGAGCAGAAACAATTGCATCAGTGAAATTTCTTAGCATGCTACAGAGAAACTGTGAAAACTGAACTGTATCAGAAACTGTAAAGAAACTGTATCAGAGAAACTGTGTTCAGCCACCTTAAGCATTTCAGAAAAAAAGTAAAATTTGGCTCAAACCAGCCGTCATTGTCCACATCTGGATTCTTGTTTGCCTGATTTGACTCTGACCATTCTTGATCCTTTTTTTGGTACTCCACCCTTTTAAATTTGCTGACGATTTATTATTACTATTTTTTTTCATTACAGTTTTCTTCCACTGGGCACAATTGCGCTTGTTGAATCCAAGGTTGATAAGATAGAAGGAAGAAAGGTTTTTGGTTCTGCTGAGCTCAAGTCTCCAGATGGCAAAGTGACATATGTTACTGCCAATGCTATATTCATTCAAGTGAATCCTGAGTCTTACAACAAGGAGACGGGCACCAAGAAAGAATAATGGTGCAGAGAGTATCTTAAGGCACTGGCTTGGATTAATTTATTTTTAGAGGTTGTAATTAAACAGAAGTCTAATTCCTGAGATGGCCGCACATTTAACCCTTTAAGCCCTAAGAGTGATCAGTGAAACAAGTTGAGAACATACAAGAGTCCGCTACAAACTGATTTATTTTTCAGCTTGCATAATACAAGACAAACAAGATGGCGGACTGACTTCGATGCATGAAAACGTGCCCGGATAGGACTTTGTGTGAGGTAGCCTAAGGCATACTCATTACAATCAGCATCAAATTTCTCCTTGTTATATCAAAGCTTTGTAAAACAGTGGCCATGAAAATTACGCACATGATCACACAAGATGATTCTGCTTGACTGTTTATCAACTTCTCCCAACTACTTCTGTAAGAAATAAATAGGGGCAACAAATGAGAATTCAAATTTTTATCTTAGGGTTTAAAGGGTTAAATAGATTGTTTGAAATGACACGGAGTCCACACACTAATGCCTCAAAGCAAACAATGCAGAATATTATGATGGCACCTGTTGAATTCTCTCTTGAAAACACTGGATAAAAGTTTGCGGACACTTCGAATGAATTTCAAGCATTTAATTGGTCTCAACATAACTTTGGTGTAATTCACATATCCCAAGGGCTAGACTGGGCTTTCCACTCTCTGCCCCATCATTCCCTCTTGTTGGCACTAAATGGAAGGAGCAATTTAGCAAGTGTTAATGAGCCAAGCTGTTGGAGTTTGCTGGCCAAATTTCATCATTTTATGTGTACCGGTATTTTATTTGTATGTACATAAAGGGAGAACCTGCAAGTTTTTCCCCGGCT
Source organism: Porites lutea (assembly GCF_958299795.1). Lineage (NCBI taxonomy): Eukaryota > Metazoa > Cnidaria > Anthozoa > Scleractinia > Poritidae > Porites > Porites lutea. The sequence continues at coordinate 25,717,211 of NC_133205.1, read as the reverse complement.
TTTCAGAAGCCGTTTACACATAATTTTTTGTATTATACTGGATAATGACCTAAAGCAAGCTGTCATCTTGTATTTTGATACTCGAATGAACTTAATTCAAGTTATGTTATTCTCAAATGTTAAAAATGATATGATTTATTTAAGCATTAGAGAGATTTCTTCCTAACAACTGGCTTAATAATTGAGCTGAATAGAGAGTGTCTATTTCTTTTAATAATAAGAGAACTTAAAATAAAATGGACATAATTTGAAAATTTTCTGTGGGTCTATCGGTTTTGGTACAAATCTCTTCTACCGTAATTTTTGGACCACTTATATAAGTTACATACGTCGGTATATCTTATTTCGAACAGATATATATATATGCTATTCACCGGCTGGGAGGGTTAAACCGCCCTCTCCCGGAACCAATCAGATTACAGGATTTGGAGAATTCCGCCCACTTACAAACTAAGAAAAAAATAATTTTAGATATTGCAACACAATGAAAGCTAAAACAAGTGATTTCTAGAGTATACTCCGTTCATTCTTCCGGAGATAAGGTCAAGCGAACACGCCCTGATTTTCATCTGTTTGACTGACTTGACCAGAAAGAGCTGAATTTTTGCTGTCCAACAGGTCTTAAATCTCACACTTACTAAAAGAAGGGAAGTCAAAAACTAGGCAGGAAGAAAAGAGGGAAAGGGCGAGAAAAGAGTACTGGCTACAGTGTAACAGTTTATATAATGCCACTTGGGAGACATCTTTTGAACGAAAGGGAAAGAAAACAACAAGAACAAGGACAAAGTGGGGTACCGTTGTCAACACTTTGGGTCAATTTATAGGTTTCCGGGAAACTGCCCACCTACCCCTCCCTTAAGTCATCATTAACACTTACTTCTCACTTAGGACAAAATGTTGGGTTAGGGGATGGGTAGGTGGGCAGTTTCCGAGAACCCTAAATTGATCCAAAACTTACTACTTATTTTAAAGTTTTATTGACAACTACCGTTTTTAGAGTTTCTCTTCGCTTCGCTTTTTAAACTTATATTGCTCGTGCATGAGATGGCCGTGGCGTTCTGGAAGGCGTGAACACGCGCGAGGAGAGCGGGTGTCTTCCTCTATTACAAAGTAAAAAAACATTCAATTTACTGCTCTGTTGCGCGACAGTAGTTTTGGTTAGCCTGGTTGTTTTCTTAACGGTGAAACGTGGGTAGAAAATTGGACATCATTTTCGTCCAGTTTGATTTTATATTTTTTAAGTCACCTGATATTTTGATTCTGCTAGTTTCACTTGGTTATCAGCTTACAAACAACGTTGATTCTTTAATAAGTTAGTTATAAGTTAGCAGAACTATAACACGCCAGAAAATTCTGTATACAATTAAAAATCGATTTGTTATATAAGCTGCCGCGCAATGATTGCGCGGCACTGACATATAAACATTTTTTTCAATTTCTTTTTTGAACATAATCCTTCTGTATATTACCGACCGACCCACCCTCTAACTCGCCCATTTCAGCGGTTACAGTACGGACGAAGGTGAAGAATGGTTAAAAAGGTACTAGTTTGTGAACAGGACTTAAGGAATGATTTCTTCCGGCCGTTTAATGGGATTAGAATGATTCAACTGAAATGATTGCCGCTAAAAGAGGTCATTTCCTCCTTTTTCAGCATCCTTTTGTCTCGCCAGCCCAGATTTTTTCCGTTTTCAAAACAAACAAACGGAAACGAAGGAAGGAAGTGAGAAAAGAAACAAAGATTCGAAAAGATGTAGAAAAGTGAAGATTGTAATCGGGTCGGTCTGCATGGAGAGAGGATTCTTATACCAAAGAGGACTACTTCACTAGATTTCATTCTGGTCAGTGTTTAACTCCATTGATCATGAGACTATGTAACAAAGAACTGTATTGCCGATATCATAAAAGAAACTTAAAACGTTAAAGTCAGTGCCGGTTTTCAAAACGGGGCATAGCGGGCGTTTTTCGAGGTTGGCCAAACGCTAAAGCCGAAACATCGATAACTGTAAACAGTTTCTGAAAGTTTGCGGCGTAGACCAAAGAAACGTACACGTCCAATATCTTTTTTCCCACTGACTGTTTTTAATCTGGCAACCGCGGGTCTGGAAGGGTGTTCAGGTTATTAGAAGATTACTAACCCAAAAGCCGTAACCTAAATGTCCTACAAAACTGTCAACGGAGGTAGCTATACTACGATTGATTAAGGAAAACAAGTTACATCAGTTCACACACATATGCAGTGTCAATTTACTTTAAACTCTTTATTCTTCTCTTTGCCTTTTTTCACTCTGACCGACTCCTTTAAGTTCAGAAAACCGGCCTTCAACGGTACATGAAAAAAAAGAAGGAATGTCTAAATGGATCAATTAATGAAATGTATACATAACTTAGAAACGGCAAGCTGTGCGCCTTTTAGTTATTGCGGTTTGTTTCTTAATTGAATTATCCTTTTGATCGTTCATTTTTTACGCGGGGTTTTCGGACACCTGCACCTCCACAAAAAATTGCTTTTATGACGCAGAGGAAGTACATCTATCATTTTAGTTGTCAACACCAGTTTTAAATCCGGACAACTAGTTTCCTCTGCAATTAAGTTCGTCTCTTTACTTAATCAATAGGTTCAAAGATGTACTTCATTATTATGATCTGTTGAGTTCTTTCTGTGTCTTGTTAACCTCTTGCAAAGATAATTTTACTATCTAGTATCAGCCGTTGCTGCTGTGTTTGTTTTGAAAGTGACTTCCTGAGACGGATGCTGGTCTATAGCCTTGAAACTTGTTGAAATATATTTTTTGTTTTATTCTTTTGTTGCCGTTTTATATTTTGCACACAAGCTGTTAATGTACTGATCCAGGATTACAACACGAACTCAGAGATCCACCACCACTCCGGTGGTAATGGTACGTTTGTCGCTTTTGATTTGCTGCTATTTGATATTTTGAAAAGAATTCCCCGCCGAAAAGGGAGTGGCCACTACAATTCCCCCTTCATACGGGAATTTCAAATTTTTTTGCCGGCAAATACGTCAATAGCCCGGCAATAAGCAAAAATTACACACCAAATCATAACAGGATTGTTGATCATGACCTTGGAAGAAAAACAAGCCTTGTACAAGATTTTCAAAGTGAAATGGTTACAAATTCCATTCGCGCGATCAGAAAACAGGGTTACTGAAGACAGCTTTGGTTTGCAGTTAACTCCTTTTCAAGAAATTTTTTTCTCTTGAGAAAACTTGTCAGTTGAGCTGGTCAAATTAATTTCTTTTTTCAATCAGTTATTATCGGATATATATTTTATCGGACCATATTACCAGATATTACCACCGGAAACATTGCTAACACTTCACTTGCGTTTGAAATGATCAGTCAGTCACTTACATGACTCAGTATTGCCTTAGTAGTGGGAACATTTGAGAGGCTGATTAATTTACTCGATTCAGAAGAAAGCGGAGTAAACAATAAAACAAGTTTAACAGAAATATCAATTTTAACAATGAGCAATTCAGTTCACCCCCAAATAATGGGATTAGAATTACATGAAAGAAGATCATCGCAGTTATAGACGCAACTTTTGCAGTTGCGAAAAGAAAGCCTGAAAAAAAATTCAGGTTTGTACGGGATTCGAACCCTTGACCTCAGCGATACCGGTGCAGCGCTCTACCAATTGAACTAATAAGCCAACTGGGAGAAGGTCGTTGAATTGGTTCGTTATAAACCCGTGAAAGGATGGGTCAACTCGCTTTATGGTAGAATTGTAACGCTGAGCGTATCAACGTATTTCTTCCCGGCTGGTAAAAATTAAAAAAAATTGTCAGTACAGTAGTTGAATCCAGCGTTATATAAAATGACATCGACCTTCTATGATCAATTCAAACAAGGTATTTTAACTTTTTAAAAGATGAATACCGAAGCGGGGTCCTCCAAAACTCTATATATCTTAGGCTCTTTCAGCAAACACTTTGCTTAACATTTTCATATTTAATAGGGACTCAGAGCAACACTTTCGTCAGAAACAAGCCTTCTTTTAAGTTTAGAATTGTTTGCAGGAATTGTGCAGGACTTTATGGGAACGTTGTATTCGCGGGCTAGCGTCCGTTTAGGACCTTAGGATTAGACGGAAAAGTAAGGATTTCATCGTAAGTTTTGGACCAACGTTACATGGTTTTTAGTCTTATTCTCTTGCCTCCTTGACAGAATCTTGCTCACTCTGGCATGGTTTGAAAGATCTCTTTCCCCATGCACAAGTAAGGTGACAAAATTGTCCTTGACCGTTAATAACTGATGGTGTCACAAGCGGTAGAAGGGACGTAAATCCAAATGGGCGGTGAAGGGCGTTTTAGGGGCAAACGGGTAAAAAGAACGCAATTAAGAAAAATTCTTTAAGACCTAAATAGTTTATACGTAATATAATACAAGTTTTCAACAATATCATTTAACAAATTTTGATGGAACACTCGTAGAACCGTCTAGAAGGCAAATATACAAATAAAAGTAACAAGGAGAAACTGAGGTGAGAGCTAAAAGAAATCCCTTGGGTTAATTTTTCCGCTAATGCGCAAAAAACGAAACTAAACTAATGTGAACCAAACTTGAGCATCCTCTTCCCTATCATCGACAATTGTTCCAATTTGAATCTATTTACAATATTCTTGTTTGATCTCAACCAAATGTTCTCTTGAAATGTTTACAGAGGAATTCTAGCCAAACGCAATAAAACGTTTCATTTATTGAAGTTCTGTGGTTGGGTCAAGTCCTCGACAACCAAATGTCTGCAAAGCCTTGCTGAAAATTCGTTCCGCCTTTTCAAGTGGCTTCCTGTCGCGCATGCGCGTCTCATGCATAGCGGTGCCATGACGTCAACGGTCGGTCCCTCTATCTTAGAACAGCAAATTTAAACTCAGCCGGCTGTTGTTCAGTTCATCTCCAATACTTCTCAACATAGAGCCGATCTCCCTGGACGCACGGCTGTCATTATTGGCTTGGCGAGTGTCTGCTGACCTGTTTTGATTGCCGGCGTTGTTTGCCTGGGCGGCTCTGTCACGTGGCTCAATCCGCTTGAAGCTTTTTCTACGGCTGCTGTTGCGGCGAAGGACACCTGAAAATCCCATGATGCGCTTTGATATGTTAAACCTGGATGGATGGCTATAAAATGTCTGTCTGAAAGAAAGAAGAAAAAATGCTTCGTGAGATTATTATACGTTTACGATTGCAAACCTGTTAAAAAAATTATTTCTTTTTCAAGATTAAAATGTCAGCGGCTCGTTACTCAAAAAAGTTTGCTTTTATACCGAATTGTTATCAGCACATTTATAGAGAACTTTCTGCCAAGTTAAAGTAAATAAATTAAAATTAAAATTAAAAAGAAGTGGAAGCCAAGGGAATTTAGGGCCACCAACCTTTTTCAAAATTTATAATAGCTACGTACCCTCCCTCGATAAGGAAAACGTGGTTCGCACGAATCCATTTTACAGTACAAACAAAGACTGCAAAGCAAGAATTAGGTGCCCCTGGAAAATGGGCTTGTAAGTTTCAGGGCACATAATAAGGTTAGAGAAAGAAAAGTATAATCAAAATTAAATGTATCATACCGAGCGACAAATAGAGATTATTTGTGCCAATTTATTTGTGGTTGGGTTTAGCGAGATAACTCTCTCGACTCTCATCATACTTATGCGTATATTTGGGTGTTGACCATTTCTTCTTTGCACTTATAATTAGATTTCCAACCGATCAATGCAAAATATTTTAATTTTCATGGTTGAATCCTGTTGAATATTTGAGTTAGTTATAATTGGCCCTTGGTCTTTCAAAACCATTCACCATTATTAAAAAAAAAAAAAAAAAAAAAAAGAGAAACTTGAAAGTGATATGTATTAATAGTTCCCCGATTACTCATGTCACACCATCACATGACGCAGCCGGCCCCATAAAAACAGTTATCATCACATTTCCACCAACCGGACGGCTGAATGTTCGATTAGTGTTTATTCTTTCCGACGCGTGTTTAGCGCTGTTTCGTTCTTGTTAGTTTATCCCCAGTTCCCGCTTTTTAAATTACATCAGCCTTCTTTAAAAATTTATACAATTTACGTCAAAACCATCACGTTCAATTGTGTTTACCAGCGTTTTAAATGTGACTGTCAAGGTCAGCATGGAAAAAATGCTGTTTCATTATTAGTAAGGCCTTGGCTGAGTTTTGAAACCTGTCTTTATTTGTCTTCAATATTTCATAACGTCATTTAAATGTGAAAAGCTAATAAAACACACCAATTGATCACTCTTTAGTTAAAAAATGAGCATTTTATCTGGGGAAAAAAATACATGTTCCTTTGCAGTCTTGAGAGATCTGTCAGGAGCTATTATACTTAGAATAAGATGCAAAAATTGCCTTTAGCGTCGTTAAATAAAAACTGGCAAGATTTTTTCTATAAGGTACTTCGGGCGAAAGTGGTTTAAATATGTGATCCGTGGTTAATCCAAGGTTTCATACCTTCGTAAATTGACATCTAAATGTATGATTAAAGTGAGAATATTTTACACAAGAATGCCGGTCCAGTTTGATTAGCTTGACTCTACATGCTTCGCGGCAAGGCGTTGAAGCGTTCTTTGTCCCTTGAAATTTTTCATTTTTTCATTGCTGTCGATCACCGGAAAGCAAGTTAACAAGTTACAAGAGAAGATTTGATTCCTTCCTGCTCAATCATTTTTAAGACGATTTAAGGATAAGAAAATGAATCAATGAGAGCAATTTATCGGCTTAAAAAGTGAGAAACGAATATTGATCTTGCCACTGTCAGATGTCACTAACTGTAACTGCGGTAAAAGCAAATATACTGTATTAAGGCTGCTAAAATTCAGTTAGTTATGCCGTTTAAGGAAATACTAATGCCCGATTTCCTCGCTCAGCGACAACTTGTATCGTGATGTCAGAGTTTGTTCTGCTGTACGTGGGACAAAGGAAATTAGCCGAAACTAGTAAAAGTCTTCAATAGGTGTTCAGTTAAAAAAGCCATCCTCGTCGGTTGATTTCGTTATAAATTGCCGAAAATTAGTGTTAAACTATTTTGCGCAATCAAGGAAAAGCAGGTAATTTATTCTTAGTGACAAAAACATTTCACGCCGCGTGTGGGAGTTTTTGGTTTACCCCCGCAAAAACACATCGGCTAAAATTAACTTGAGCGTTCGCTCAAATTCATATAAGAGAAGAAGGTCTGTGTTTTTTACTAAACCTTACCTTTAAAACTTTTCAAACCGCAATGCCGTCGGCGGGTCCCTCAGCGAGTTTTTACCTATGCCGAACGAATTCAGACCAGAAGAGAGCAGGTTGATGTATCTCGATGAGGTTCAACTTTAACTGTCCCGTTTTGATAAACACTCGAGCTTCATAAACCTGTTTTACGTTTATATCTGAGACTTCAAATGATGTAATGCCTTAGGAACCGGACAAAGTGAACTCTGACGTGTTTCCGTTTTGAAATAGACTCACAACAGTACACAAGCTTTCTTTGATGAGGGTAACTTAAATGGATTGGCTGTGGCGAAGAACGTCTTAAAAAGGTCTTGTTAACTAATGAATCCAAAAATCCCTGACTGGTTTTCTTTATTTCCGAGCGACCTCGTTTTGCTTACAGATGTATCTCAGAGCAATCATCATTATTTTTGCAAAAATTTTTAGCGATTAACTTTATGACACAATGTTCAAAGAATTTAAAAATTGTACATCTGTCCCAGCGCCTAGCGTGAAGGTCTACCCGGCGCATGCGTCGAATTTTGATTTTATTTTTGTGATCATTTTTGGACACGAGATGGCAGTTAACACCTTCTAATGTCATTGGGGCGTCAAAAATGACTGCCACCAAATTACAGATACTTTTGAAAAGCTTCCTACTCGCTACAAACGATTTTTTTTAGCTCAGACCGAGACCTACCATTGAATTCTAGTCGCAAATCTGCGTTGCCTGGAAACAGATCTAATATTTTTGCGGTTTTCGCTTTCTAAGAAAAGCAGGGAGGAAACAGTAATATTCCATTTCATCGAGGAACAATAGGTTTTCGAATTAGGATGCTCCACCCATACTGAACAATGAAATAAAACAAAGGCTTTTCAGGGTAGTTGACTTTTTGGTAGGTAATGTTGCGGTCAGAAAAGTTTGTTTATTTTCTATCAAGGCCAAGGGAATACTTCGAAGACGAGAAAATTCTTGTTTACTCTATTGTTTTACTCTGGGTGGCTTAGTTTCAAAAAGGCTAAACTTAGGATTAGCAGTAAAAGTATCAAGTAACTTTCCGCCTCAACCTGTTCTTTTGTTTACCTTAAAATAACTGTTTCATGTGGCGTCCGATAGTCGCAAAATCCGGAAAAATTTAAAAAAAAAATAGCTGTTCCAATGCACACTGCATTTTGTCACTCAATAGTTTAACAAGAAAAAAACAAAAGAAAAAAGAAATTGTAACAGGTCAGTCAATCAAACGAAAAATAGCTATTAATTATTTTGTTGGAGTCAGTTTTGATGGTCAACAATACCAGTGGCAGCCCTATTATATTTAGTGCTTATGTATAGAGGGGAATACCCTGTCAGACTTAGCAAGTGAAAACAAAACAAATTAGCGATGTGCGATATATGAGAATTTTTCTTTGTAATAAAACTGCCCCCCTTTTTAGCATATAAGATGTGAATTTAAGTTAACATTTAGTTTCCTTAATTCAAAATTCTTTGACTGCAGGGCTCTACCGCGTGGGCTCTCGATTGAAATATTAGAAGTATTTCGACGCACGGAACGATTTTCTTAATGACAGTATTTGGTTTTAAAGGGGTTAATTTTTTCTTGCAAAATTGTCGCTTTTCAGTTGTTAGAACGGTAGTTTAAACCGGAGTCTTTGTTGCCAAACATAACGGATCTTAAGGCCGAAAAATTTCCCACAGGGATGAACCTTATCGCCGGCACTGAAAAAAACCACAAAGTATTCTGAATATTTTTGCAGTTTGTACCGAAAGCTTTAATCCACTTGACAGAAAATGCCCTCAGTGTGCTAAGAGTTTTCACCACAGACTAGTAAACTATTACCCACACAAAAATTGCTCTAAATTTATCCAATATGTCATTCAATCTTTACAAAAATAGACATTATAGAAATACGATTAAATACTTTATTTTAACTTTTAATCGGACCCTAATTTCTCGGCGTTTAGTTTCTATGTTTTCTTTACCTTCATTTTCATCTAGCAACGCGGGAGAACAATTACGCTTTTTTCGGGCCGTTGGTAAAGCTTAGTTATGGAAGTCCTTCATAAGTTTTAGAACAGCGAGGGCGAAGAGGGTTTGCGAGCGGCCGAAACATATGCCAGCAACCAGTAGACAACGACTGAAAAACCAGCGGCCAAATTCTTCTGGTTCTGGATAGCTGTTACTTCGCGAGGACGGCTTTTTCAGGGGATCGGTCGTCGGATACCAATTCTTACCGAGAGCGAGCTCATGTTGTAGAATAAAAATATTGCTTCAGAAGGGCAAAAGTACCAGGGGCACCCAACGACAATTTTCGGAAGAATATCTGTTCGGAAGACGATTTGAGATCTAGAATTTTCGAAACATTTGTTGTAAAATTTCTTGCTTGCCTGCCTCTCCTAGGATTTTCGAACATGTAAAAAATGGTATAATTGCCTATTTTTAACGGATTTTTACCCTAAAAGGCCACCTAGAATTTTCGGGAGCCTTTTTTCTGGCTGAAATTTTCGAAAAAGTAAGTTTTGATCCCTATTATTTTCGGATCACTAGACTTTCAGCTAGGAAATCCGAACAGATGAAAAATTTTTAGGGGATAAAAGTATGCCTATATCTACCGTTTAAATACTAAAATACGTTTAACAATGCTATGGTTAAGTGGTTTTGAACTATATTCTCGTTGGGTGCCCCTGAAGTACCAACGCTTTTCAAGGTCTTGGGTGCTACCTGCGCGGTTCTTGGATGACAGACACCAAGTTCGCTTCCGCTTCAGGGAACCTGACTGAATTATGGAGACTGAATTTGAACTGTGCCTTTGGATTCAGTTGCCGGTCATAATATAGGCTTTAATACTTATAACAAGACTTCTGAATGCATGTTTTGAAATAAATGTCCCTGCTTAATTAAGAATTGGTGAACTTGTTTATTCAGTTTTCTCCACATTGAAATTTTAAACAGAAAACCGAAAAAGGAGACACACGGCAAGCAATCGGTAGAGCATCCAAGCCGTGACAAGGTCCTTCATACACTGAAACTGAAAACGACACATATATGCAACCGAGTACGTCCCGTAAGTTAAAACCCAAAAGGCGAAGATTTAGTGCCTGGCTCATGAGTGATCGCTTACGAAAATCGAAGGGGCTCTTTTACGAGTCCAGATGTATGAGACAAGATTTATGAGTCGACTGAGATATATCTATCCTTTTTGGAAGAAAATACTGCATTTTGATTAAACACTCCTCTCTTGATTAAGATATGATTTGTTCTATGCATGTTGTCTGAAAAACAAATCTTGGGATCAGCTCTGAGAAGTGTAAGTGTGGCTACAGCGGGCGCGTAAGTAGCGGATCAAATCGGTCATGAGTTCACTTACAAGAGGTTTCAGTCAAACAATGAAGAACTGTACACTACAAAACAAGTGTTCGCGGTCGCAGTTACTAGGGCTGGTCGTTTGCTAGAAATAAAAGACTTTGATTGACAGAATTTTGTTTTTTTTAAGGGGGTCGCTAATTACGAGACTCAGTCGTACTTGGAGGTTCGGCTGTGTTGGACTATGTTTTGAGACGACGCTCTTCTGGCGATCGATGTCGGCCAAAAACATTCACATGTATATGTGATTCAGCGCGGCCTTCGCTTTTTCATAGGAGCGAAGTATAATTCGCTATTTTCGCAATATAATATCAAGCAGAAGACTAAGGTACCTTATATGTTGATCAATAAAACGAGAACATTTAAAACCTCGTTATTACGGGGAATCCGGCGTGCTCACAATACTATGAAGTGCTGAGGCCAAACTGAGTGCTAGAAGATCCTTGAACAACGCGCAGTGTTTCGCGTAACTCGCGCGCGTTTGTCTCGTAGAAACGTCCCCGCTGATAGTGGGCCACACACGCGTGATATCAATTCTCGACAAAAACTGTAAAATACGTCGGTCACCAATACAATATAGGAAAGGAAGTATTTTGACTTTTCCATCATCCTAATCTTTATTCATGTTTCATATTTTAGTATACAAACCTATTGATTACCAAACAATAGTAGTCGACCCGTTTTCTCGCTTGTGATATTCTCTCTAAAATTGGTTCTACCCTGCTATGATGCTTAAGAATTATATAGACACCAGTTTGTGAAATATAAACTTTGTTACTTTTCAGTCGGAAGTTTTTTAGACTGATTGAAAATTCTAGTTGTACAAAAAAATTGAAAAGGATTCGAAAATTTTTAAGACAATTTCTTAGAAACTGAAAAGAAAAACGTGCCAAACCGAGCTGCACTGAAACGTCATATCTTGAAGTTAAATATTTTTTGTTTTGAAATTAAACTTGCGATGACGTTAGATGAAAGGCACCTTAACTTATGCCTCTTTAGTTTCAAATTTGAGAGTTATTAATTATGTGTAATCTTAAGCCTTAATGAGATCACATCGCGCGCTGTGCGTGCATTTTTACTGTGACCTCGTGTTGAAACTAATAAAGAAAGCCTTGCAGTCAGTAAAAGAATCGCGTGCGAGTTCTCGCCTCTTATAATTAGACGCTCGATGCTTTGATTTTTATTTAATAGTTCCGCAAATAATTTCCGCAAAAACAAACTCACCAAGTAGTCCTTGCTAATCCTGATCCTGGATGAAGGATACCGGCTAACTTGTCTAGTAAGATACTTTGAATTCTAGCTTGTACCCAAGTCATTTTTCAGGGATGTACCTTAGATCAGACTTAGTGCAACCCTCAACGAATCAACTGTTTCACTTTCTCGATTGCCGTTCCGATTCGTAAATTATATACAAAGAACTTCGTGATAAAACCTCAACGTATATTCACACTTATTAACTTGAATATAGATTCTATGCCATTTCAAATTTTAAAAAAATACTTTTGTCTAAGATCTTAGTAATTATTCACGTTTCCTTAATAAAACCCAAAAAATCGTTGTCCTTTGTTTGCGCTTGTCGTTAAAAATGAAAAATTAGCATTAAAACTAGACGAATGGGTCATATAGTAGACCTCTATACAAGATGTAACCCAGCTTAACTATAATATTGCAGTTTAAAATTCACACTTACTCGGGAAATTGAAATATAGACGCTGCTTTCCTCTGGAAGCGATCCGTGAATGAAATAGTCCAAGGCTGCAGCTAACCTCGTTTTTATCTGCCTTCTCTCGAGTATCGAGTGAACCGCGATTGATGATGTAAGGGAACTGTTATGGCAATGTTGATTCAAGTGTGTTATGATAATTTGTATCAACCCTCATGTCACACGTAGGAGGATAGCCGGACTACTAGCGTGTTAAGATTTCATTTTAGTTCAAGAATAAATTAAAACCCGATCAGTTTAGGAATGAAACCAAGTTAAGAATGGTTGCTTTATTTTTTTTTTACAAAGTTTGTTAAGTTCTGTGTACGCGGCTACCAACTTCAATTCTTACATTTTCGGCCTTTAGTCTAATAACGTCGACACCCTAACACCTGCGACAACGCGAATTTATTCTCAGAATATCAAAATTCCCTTCCTTTTAGGAATATTTTGTGATTCATTTTGGTATTTTAGGACAAGTGATTTGCCATATTTAAGAACATTTTCCCCAGTGAGGGCCGAGTTTGAATTTACAATAAGGGGAAGTCCCATTTACATGAAATACATTTAGAGTAGTCCCAAATCATGCTAAGATAAGCAGAATAATTTTTTTGCCTTTTATGGTTTCATTATTCTTTGTGGACTGTAAGTATGGTATGTGGCTCAATTGACAAGGGGATGTTTTTAAAGGGGAAGTAGACAGCATTTCGAATGTTTGGGTCTAGACATATCGACTCTATCGTCTTATTACGAAGGCGGAAGAAGATATCCCTTAGCCAAGTAATAAATATTCCTTTTTTCTCTCGTTTTTCTGAAATGTACTTACGAGGATTAATTCACAAATTTCGAACGCTAGCGGTTTTATGGTGTCAGGCTTATTTTTAGGAGAGATTTCGTGAAATTCCTAGCATTTTTATTAACGATATGCCCTCCCTGCACAGTGATATAAATGCGTTAAACATCCGATTCTACTTCGCTGTCAAAACTTGCTTTATCACAGCAATCAGCACCCCGGTTTTATTGTAACAATAAACCGGGAAAAATTAAATATTGTTTTAAGGTTAAATGTGTTTATCAGGGATTAACGAAGTTGAGTAAATGTTGTTCAGTCGAAAAAGTTTTCCATCTTCCCTTAAGGTAACTTAAGGCAATGTCTGAGACAGAAATGCAGATAAAAGAAAGAGGTTTACAAATTCGTTTTGGAAAAAAAAAACTAGGTCAAGAAGCAGTAAAAAAATCATGTCAAATTAAACCTATCGTGACAAACTCAAACTTGAGCGTGACCTGCGTGGTGTGCATGCCACACTCTTGTTGTTGACAAACGCTGAGAAAGTCATTCCGCTTACGCTTACGCTTTACGATTGGTGATTTCTACTCGAACTCTACTCAAACTGCTGTCTATCCTGAAACTTGGTTAGGAATAAATCGTGCAACAATTTCGTATTGTAGCTTTCTTGGGAGCTCTATTTGCCGTGATTCACTCGTAATCATTTAGTAATGTGATGAGTCTCCTTTGACTTTGGAGGTAGTCCATTAAGTTCAATTTGATCACGCGAGTTCCCCTCCACTGATTAAATGACCTCCATGATCCAAAGGTGGATAAATTTATCGCTTAGCAATGTATAAGTGTCCTTTCACTGAATCAAAGGGGTGCTGTTCAGAGAACTTGCATTGTTTTTCTGTAGGTTCTCCTCACCCTTAGGACGTTCCGTACTTACTTTTTATAATTCAACCTCTTCCGGTTAATTTCTCATCACGACACAAAGTTCACAGTATTGTGCAATAATGCACGCTATTTTTGTTTACTTTTTTCCATCTCCCACGCAAAACACGAGAATGTCAATCTTTTCCAAAACTCCTTATGTTCAAGTCATATTTGTAGAATGAGCTAAAAATAATCATTAAGTTTGCGGGGGCACGTGGCTTAAAACTAAAATAGCTGCTTCGTTACTAATTTTGTCTGAAATATGTTTCCACCCTGTTACTACCATCTCAATTTAATAATTTGATAAGTATTGCGAAAAATTTGACAACAATTCTTCATTGACGGTTTTATAGCAATGAAACGGCATTATGATAAAACTGAAAGTTCGTTTGGTTACAAATAAGGGTTTAAAAATATAAAATTAAAACAATAGAATAGATTGTGATTGGTGTAGGTGACCAGTTATATATATCAACGAGCTTCGTCACGTATCAAGTTTATTCCTAGAGGAGACAATGTTCTCCTTCTGTGTATTCGTCACGGTTGCTGCGTAGACAAAACTGAGGTAATTTCCCTTAATTTTGGATTTATGCATTTAACCTTTTTTCTTAAAATTTTCAATGCAAACAGTATGGTTTCATCGTCTTTTGTCATGATATGTAGCAGGATCTTTACAGGGGAAGGAGACAGCATTTCGCTCGACACTCTGTCTGTCTCTAGACACTCAGCTTTTCAGGGGCTATTGTCATGAGGACATTAATGCTGTTTAGGTCAATTCTGTGCTGAAGTGACTAATTAGGGGCCGACCATTGACTTTTGAGGGGGTGGGGGGTATGGGTGATTTCAGAAAAAAAAATGCTACACTAAAAAAAAAAATAACCAGAGTTTGGAAACAAAACTTCCTACCCGAACCAAATCACTCACACCCCCCTCAAAAGTTAAGTGGTCGACCCCTTAGTGCCTTAACCCATACATAAAATGCGCCTGTAGAGTTTTGAAGAAGATATCGATCAAATTTATCAGGTAGCACTAACCACAACAATTTTTCTTGGTGATTTTTGCAGGTATGCTGGAATTGCATGATTGGCCCAACTTTTTTCAAGTTTCAACCATTTGCATCCTAGCCTGTGTGGCCGGCGTTGAAAGGGGAAGGGGGAATTTGGGTGCGCGCGAGAGCGTGTGGGGCGAGCGAGGGAGAAAGGAAAGCAGCCCTCGTCCGTGGTCTCGGGCCCTAATTCCCTTCCCCTTCCCTTTCGAACGCCTGCCACGCAGGCTAATTGCATCCATGCCATCTGTAGCAACATAGACGATCGACAGGAAACTGAGAGAGGCTGTGTCACGGCAGTCCAATTCATTTTGTTTAATTTTGCCAATTACTCGCCCTCAATCGTTATGGAACTTAAAGTATAAGCAAGGAAATTACATGTAAATGACAAAGTCAGATATTCGAGACAAACAAATATGTCTCCTGAGCATTAATATCATTTTTAAAGTTGCAAATAGCAGAGATAAGCTGTGAAAAACTGTTAGGCTGAACAGTTTTCAAAAACCCTAATTTCAATCCGTTTCAATCTTCTTCAGTTTTGCCCATCCATGGCATCTGTTGTATCTGTTGTGTTATTTTAACCCGGCTTCCGTTAATGTTTTAAGCGGTTATTTTTATGTTTCTCTTGGATTTAACGGGCATTAATTACCTAATTTGGCTGAATTTCGTGTCACAGCTCCTTTAAGGCCTAAATATAGTCTTAAAAAAACAAACCATGGCCATTAATATTAACTGGAATTCAATTGATGCGAAAAAAATTAAGTTTTTTAAAAAGATAGCAACTTGCGTGTCATAGCCCCATTAACTAAATCTCTTTTGATACAAAGGCGGGAGAAGAAATCTTTACAAGCTCGGCTCAGTAATAAATATTCTATTTTTCTCTTATTTGTTTTTAAACCCTTCCCACGTGCGTAAAATCATAAACTTCCTGCCCTAATAGTTTAATCTGGTGAGGCTTATTTTTAGGAGAGATTGCGTGAAATTCCTATCATTTTTGTTCACGACTAACAAACCCATTGATAATATGCGTTAAACATCCGACTCACCCTGCTTTCAAAACTTGTTTTATCACAGCAATCAACACTTAGCTTTTATTGTAACAGTAAACCGGGAGCAAATTATTTTTTATGTTTTCTTAATGTTTTGTTCTTGTTTTGACTCCATGGTTTATCAGGGACTGAAAAAGCCGAGTTTTGAAAATTGACGTTGTAATTATACTATCTTCCAAAACTAAATTAAAAGTAAAAACGTCTAGGACACAAAGGAATTTATAAATTCATTTTTTTTATTTACAAATCATTACAAACTCCTCAGTATTAACTAGTCCTGAAAACTGTCGTTTGCAAAATGGGCCCAGCTGCCGGGCTGGGGGCGAACCACGCCCATTTTGCTGTAAGATTAGTTAAGGAATTTCTGCAATGAACTGCTTCCGTAGGCCGAATGTTAGCTAGATATAAGTTGTACAACACTTTCCTTTCGTTATTTCTCCAAAGCTCTAGCTATTTTTTTTGTTCAACTCGTGATCAGTGAAAAATCAATCCTTAGTCTTTGTAGGTGGGCCAAAGTAAGTTTGGTTTGATCACGCGAGTTTCCCTCTAGAGCTGACTCAAATATCTGACTCTATGCATATGGGTGCCAAAGTTGGATAAAAAAAAGCTGTTCAGTTCGCAGCTTTTAATGGCCAAATCTATTTATTCATGAACATGCATTCTACCGTATTTTTATGAAGATAGCGTGATGTAATTACTGCATGACTACCCTTAGGACAACATTTGGTTAAAAAAAGATCACCATTTTCCGGTTAATTTCCTTTCAGGGCACAGAGTTCATGAGCATTGTGCAATACTTCTTGCTATTCTTGCTGACATTTTCGAAGGAAAAACAGGAAAATGACCTAGTTTACGCAAAACTACTTAGGTTCAAGTATATAGTTGGTGATCCGGCAGTACAGAGTTTAACAAGGTATATTTTAAAAGTAGCCATATAGGGTTTGCGACAGGACCTCATGGTCGCTTGGCTTTAACACAAAAAGGCTATGTTAAACGCGCTTTGCTATCCTTTTAAAAAGCTTAAAATCATCTTCACATCCAAAGAATTTCAAAAATAATGGTCCAGTTTTGTTGTTTAGGGATATATTTAGGCATTGAAACTGTTTCGTGTGGTCTGATTTGTTGCAACGGGTGGCAGGGATGGAAAGGATGGAGGCAAGGGCCAATTTTTTCGAGTTTAAAAGCTATGCCTGCAGAAATCACCAAAAACATTATTATGATGAGTGCTTCCTGATGAAATTTGTTTGATATCTTTTTAATAACGTTACAGGAGCATTTGTGTATTGGTAAAGGCACCAGGTATATGTAATGGATCCGGCGCACTGAATTGACCTAAAATAGCAATATCCTTGTGACATACTTTGCTTCGTTACTAATAAAGTTCAGAAAGTTAACGAAAATCCCTTAACACTGTTGTAGGAAAAAGCGCATTAAAATTCCTGGTGATAGGTGTATTTTCAAAACGAGCGAAGATATTTCCCCACACTGTCACAATCTTTTACAGACGTTTGTATGATGGGGGGCAAGTTCTCTATTAATTTTAAAGCGTCCTTTTTAACCGTTATGACGGTTTTTCGCTAACTGGTCGGCTCTGTCAAAAGTTGAGTTGGAAAACCCGTGGAACGGTATATTTTATAAGAAATGAAGCCATTTCGAAGAGCCGTTTTGGGAAGTTCAGAAAAACCCGGGGGCGGTAGGACTCAACAAAGTTTTATAAAGGGAGGCTCCTGTGCCCTAGGTTCAATCCCCTACCCTTTTATATATGTAACATCTGTAAACCTGAAGAAGGCTGGTATGGCCAGCCGAAATATTGTTATATAAAAAAAAAACAATACACGTTGTTATGAATCAGCTTTGAGTTAAGTCTTTGGACTTCTCGTCTTTGGTTCTTTATGTTTTGGCTGATTAGATATCTTTTCTAGAGATCCAACGTTTACAACTAGCAGGATCTTCGTCCACGGTTTTTGCAGTTAATTTAATCCTTTTATATACCATTTTTGGCAGAAAAGGTACCCCTTCCGTATATCTTCTTTCCGAACAAATGGTACCCCTCTCACATACTTAGTTTAGAACTTTGCTTCCCTTTTAACTCAGTTAACTTCTGTAAATGCACTGTTTTTAAAATATGAATAAATTACTGACAAAACCAGAACGTTTTCCCCACTTTTTTTAAATGCACCTGTTAGCCTTATTGGGCCTTTTATGACAGATTTCCGCTTTCTTTTTCATATACTTCGATGGTGAAACCCCTACCTGAAACCTGAAAAAAAGGCATCCCTTTTGGGCAGAGCCTACCCGTATGGCCTAGCCTGTACACAGACATTTTATTATTATTTTTTTCGTTCTTTTCAAAGACATCGACGAATTCGCGAGTGAGGCGAGCGCGCGAGAACCGGAAAAATGAAGAACTATCTTCTTCTTCCCCTACCACTACCCCCTTGCGCTGGCGGTCAATAAATCCCTCGCGGTTTATATTTTATCACCCGCGCTTGACGGACCTTGAAGAGAAAATAGAGGGACTGTGAACAGGCTACGTATGCCCCATTACAAGAGAGAATAATCTTATTCTCTTTGGTCATTATAGGTTGGAACCCCTGGGAGAACAACTCGAAATCTAAAGTAAAGCCTCCAAATGGCCCCAGAAAAGACAGACATTTAAGACACAACTCAAGCAAAGTCAATTAAATTTCGAATCATTTCAAAAGGCAAAATTCAGGACACCTTTTATCTCCTACTTCCCACTTGTAAAACAGCAAGAGCAGTGCATGATGGCGGAAATAAATGGATAAATTAGTTTAGGGCTGTTGCTGCATTATTATTCGCAAAAAATGCAACGAAGAATATTCTTAAAAACGTTTCTTCTCAAGAGAGTTTTTAAGAGAATCTTGTCTTGATTCGAAATTAACTTGACTGGGGGTAGTCTTGCCAATAGATCACAGAAGACGTCTAAATGTGGTAAGTACATCAGTGACATACTCACCTCCTGCTCGTGTGCTAACATTTTTGTCATTTAGCTTACTGGTAATTAATTTGCGAGACAGTATTTCGCAGGGTTTTATTTTTGCGATTTTAATAGGCAAATATGAAAAAAGACATTAAATTTCGCGATTTCAGCGTTCTCAACTTTTAATCATTTTTCAAATAGTATGATTTTTTTATAAAAATTTCTAGATAAACTCAAGCAATGTGTGAACTCTCTCCACTGATGATACAAAAGGAACTTACTAGAAACAATTTTTGCATTAGTCGATACATATCCTGTACATGTTGTTCATGTGTTGTTGCTATTACATGCTGAAATTTATTTTTTTGTGATTTGAATTTTCAACATGATCATTAAATTTCGCAAGAATTTATATTCGATTTTTTAAAAACCCGCGAAATTTAATACAGTCGAACCTCTCTAATACGGACACCGAAGGGACAAAGTAAAGTATCCGTATTTTAGAGGTGTCAGAAGAGGTTACTATGATGACGTCACTTTTATGACTCCACTTACAGTGTTAACGGTTCAGTACCCAACCTTGTTCCCAGGGTTCTCTCGGACCTCCGTAGTGCGGATAGGAGAGAACCCTGGGAACGAGGTTGTTCAGTAACTAAAACCAGGCTCACACTCGTATCTAAGGTGCATTTAAGGTTATTACATGTAATTCATGGTACAAAGACACTTTCTTTCAGTAGCATACAACACTACATTAGCTACAGACGATTACTGTTTTAAAACGAAACGAGCTACAGCGCAATGCTGCATGTGAAAAGTTGTAACGTAAAGCACAATTCTGAAAGCTTCTTTCGCTATTTTGCAAGTGCAGTAAATAGTAACTAGAGTACAAAATGTAAAAGAAAAGATCTTTATCTGTGCTTATTGAAGCCTTCAAGAAGTCGGTTATGTTCCTCTGTTAACCTTTCGCTTGTTTGGTATACAGCGACTGGGCTTTATGTCACCTTGCATAGCTCACCAGCCAGACTAGATTCACCCTGTGCAGACTCACCTGATCGGGATTCAGGATTCACCTGATCACCGCACTGTCCGTTATAAGGAGGTTAAGTTTATATGAATTTACTCTCTGGGGCCGAGATTTTATGTCCACTGTCCGTATTAGAGAGATTATAGAGGTTTTTATTAAAGAAAATATATGAGAATTTTGTCGGGACACTGGAAACTGTCCGTTATAGAGAGGTGTCTGTACCGTGGAGGTTCGACTGTACCACAACCGTAGACCGTAAAATTCTGAAGTCCCGGGGTGGGGCTTATGGAGGGACTTTAATGTACGGAGGGAAATTTGCGTTTCAAAATTGATTGGGCTAGTCTTACAGTTGGAAGGAAATTTAACTTTTTTCTTTGTTTTACGTTGTATTTGAGGGCAATTTTCCAAGTACAAGCCCCCGAGGGGCTTATATTTGGAGGGGCGATTTAACGGAGGGTTTTTTGCGTTACCGGTTTGGGGGGGGATTGTGTTTGGAGGGGCTTATAATTATACATGCATGTAGGGGCTTTATATTTTCGGAAATTGACGTCATCTGCGATCTAGACAGACGGATGACGTCACGGGATAATGGTGTTCTTTGTTTTTTGTCCAACATGGCGCGTGGGTTTGAAAATATTTGCGAGCTCTTTTTGAATTAATCAAGTGAAGTCCTCGAAGAAACTTTAGCAGTTCTTTAGCAGGAGCTGTTTACATGTCAGAGAAACGGAGAAATCGAGACAAAAACAGTTCTTGGGGACGTAAAAATGTCAAAACTGGGAGAAATCCCCACAACAGTCAGCTGAGAACAGTTGCCATCCTGTCTCGTCGCTACGATGAAAACGAAAAGTGTTTGCGCGCTGATTCTGCTTGGGGAGTGAGGGCGTTACAAAACGTTCGAGAGAAACTGTCTGCTAGTAAGATAAAGGAGAAAAGAAGAAGCAGAGGCGAAAAGCAGCGTTTGTGACGTGGAAAAACAAGCACAAATCCGGGAACAGTAAAGCTGTACCAGGTAAGTTTGTCGATTTGTTTATGGTAAAAACGAATAGATTCCATGTTGCTGTGTGTCTGTTAAAGTAATAGATCACGGAAGACGTCAAAATGTGGTAAAAACATCAGTGACACACTCGCCTGGGACTCGTGTGCCACTCCAACGGTTGTGGTAGAGGGTGGGGGGTATTCCCTGTCATTTGGGTCTGTAAAAAGGCCCAAAAACGGCCCCCAAAAACAACATTTTGACGTCCCCGTGACCTGTCACTGAACAGACACACAACACGATGGAATATACTTGTTAAATAAAATTTCTTTTTTCGGGTTAGTTTTAAAAGCCTATATAACCTTCATTACTGGCTTTTTCTCTAATTGAAAAATGGCTTAGGAGTGAACATGACACTGCTGCCACCAATAGTGATCTTCATTAGTAGCGTGATCAATTTTATTTAGTTATTTATTACCATTTAATGGCAAATACTAGAACAATAATAATGATAAATAAAAGCCATAGGGATAATTTGTAAAAGAGCAATGCGCAAGGCTGCTGCCTAAGAAAAATTTTAGGGAGCCCTTCGGGCTCCTAAAGTTTAAAGTTAGGAGCCCGAGCCACATTGTTAGGAGCCCAGTTTGAAATCCATGTATTGTTTTTCCAAGATCATTACATAGGTTATAGAGGTTCTTGCACACTTTAATAAGAATTCGCCGGGCCTAATAAATAACACGTAAACAAGAATTAACCGAATTATTTACTTTCATACGTTGCAAACTGGTACATGAAATCGAACATCAAGCACGTCCAGTCGATAGCACGCAAGATAGCTTCCCATTCTCGCCACAAAAAAGTTATCAAATCGACGAAAACCCAAGCAAACGATGAACTGCACGAATGTCAACATAGGCAACAAACAGCCCATAATTTTGCTATTCCATATTTGGAAGTCAAATCTCAGACCCAGTCTTCAACTGCCATCCGGACTCGGAAACGATGGCTTCGTTCGTTTCGACAAAGCTTCACAGTTGAACACGTTAGGTTTACATAATTTACGGTTTATTTGTGGAAATTTTATACTGCCTAATCGCATCATCGCTAACCATATCAACAGTTCCACTGTTTAAAGTCCTACTCCAGCTAAAGGAATATAATGTACAAGGAGGTTAAGTCTAATGCCGTGTGTTAAGTCAGGCGCCCGCGCGGGCTCCTTGTACCGAAATTTGGTCGCCCATGCTCTTACCTTGGGCGCCTCTGGCGACCGGGCGCCCGTTAGGCAGCAGCCTTGAATGCGACCCAATGCACAAAACAAGTCACCTCATATAATTATAATGATTATGATAAATAATCAAAAATAAATAAAACAAAAATAATTATAATATCCCACAATAATTGCAATAATAACTCAAAAAATTGTGATAAAGATCTTACACACTAACAGCTAAAAATAAGATAGTGATAGAAGTCATATAATTTTACAATTTTGTTATAAATTTGATAATGTTAGATTTAAACATGATGCCAACACTGAATCACCAAACATGGCTTAAACAAAAAAAATTCTTATCGTTTTTAAGTGGCATGATGACTGGTCAAACAGGGCACTGCAGCTGGCCTGGGGTTTTTCTCCAATGAAGGGGCAATTGGAGATGCAGGGAGATGTCTCACCCGGCTGTGGTGGTTATTACAGTCTAACCCTTTTGACCCTTTTTGGTCAAAATTTGCAATTTGTGTATGGTCAAAATGGAGCAAGAAAAGGTGTTTGGTGATATCTTGAAGCAAAGACAAGACAGCAAGATCATTTACCAAGATTTCAATTTTGGCTGGACATTGTCTTGAAAATTTTGGGTTAGTCTTTGAATTTGGGTCAAAATGTGAACTTTTTTGTCATTAAATGGAGGAAGAAATGATGTTTGATGATTTTTTGAGAGGTGACAAGGCCTCCAAAAGACTTTTTCTGGCGGTTTCAAGCTTTGTCAGGTATTGGGTCAAAATTTGTACATTCTTTATTCTGTGTATGATCAAAGTGGAGGATGCCGAGGTGCTTGGTGATGATTTAGAGCTGTCCGACACAAGGGCACCAATTCCATTTGACTACTGTATTTATTTGATTAACCGCCCTGGGCGCTCATTGAATTTTTGGACCTTGAGGGTGGGTGTTTATTCGAGGCTGGGCGCTTATTAACTTTTTCTGCCTTTAGGATGGGCGCTTATTTGAGGTGGGCACTAATATTTAGAGGTTGGGTGCTTATTGGAATAAATACGGTAATTTTAATTTTAGCTGGTCACCTCAGTTCCTGGAAGTTTTTCCAAAATGTTTAGTCTTTGAAAAGGATGTTTTTTTTCAGTCAGTGATGCAGGTGGCTCCAAAGAAAAAATCCAAGTTGTCCCAATGGGAGTCAAACCAATGACCTACTGGTCACTAGTCCACATGCCCTACCACTGAGCTACAGGAGACTCGTGGGAGCTAAGGCCATTAATCTAGGTTCCTGTGACAAACATCCATCATACTGCTAGTGTAGGATGTAGAAGTCAGGGGCTGAGACCCAAAAGCATGATGGGATATGGAAAATCCTGGTGTTGTGTACAGAAGTAAATACTTACTGTACAGATGCTATGCAATCGGCAAATAAAGTTAAAGGAAAGTGAAGATAACGTAACACTTGGAGTAGAATGTCGAAATGTGCTTATGTTCTATGATAAAGATGATATTAATGGTGAATTTTGAGCCTGGTGAATACACGAGAAGGTGTTTTTTCAGTTGGTTACACACTACAGGCGGCTTGAATGTGAAACATTTCTATCATTGTTGATGACAAGGTCATCAAGACCATTTTGAAATATTCTGATGTGGCTAGTTGCCATTTCAATTTTTTCAGGGGGTCAAAATTTAAGATTTGTTTCTATTTTGGTTTTTGTTGGAAAACAAATATTTAAAAAAAGTGATGTGTTTACCACGATTTGGATTTTAACTGGCAGCCATCTTCAGTTTTTCCTAAGGAGTTGGCCTATAATTTTGGGACAAAATTGTAGCCTTAATGGACTAGGATGATGTTTGAGAGTAGGTGAGAGGGCTATCAAGACCAGTTTCAAAGACCTTGAAATTCTTTTAGCTAGTTGCTGTGTTGGATTTTTCTAAAGCTGTTAGCTTATGATTTTGGATAAAATATAAAAATTTCTTTTATTTTTGAGCAAGGTAAGATAAAGGGCCAGTTATTTAACGGGGTTTAGCCACTATTTAACGAAACCGTGGTCTAAGCCATGTTCAGTTTACTCAAGGCTTTTATTTAAAAGCCGGCTATTGTGATCAGTTTCATGAAAGCAACAGGGAAGACTGGAGAACCATTAATCTTCTTAAAATAACCCACTTAGAGAGAGATCTGGAGGTCTAATTATTTCTTAAACCGTGGCCTAAGTTAGACTTCGTTTAAATAACCGACCCATAATTTTTTGTTTGAAAGCAGTCAAAGCAAAAAAGAAGGCAGTCCAAATTTTGACACAATAAGCAAAAATCTATATCTTGGTTAATGGTCTCGGTACCCTTTACCGTACACAAAAATAATGATAATGATAATGATAATAATAATAATAATGATAAATTAGAGTTTTGAGTCAGAAAGCAGAGGTTACAACCGCCCTTTTGGAAAAAAGCAGGGTGGCCGTTCGCCTAAGCCGACACCTTGGTACTGTACAGCCCCCGAAATGATACCGACCCCGAAATGATCCCCATTTCTCTTTACCTCGACCCTGAAATGATCCCCAATTAATTTTAGGAATGGAATGATATCCTAGAACTATGGATTCAAAATGTACAACATCATAACTTAAGTTTCACTTAAAATCTTCACTTGCCCACATTCTTTAATGACATGAATTTGGAATTAAACTTTGAACTGTATCTAACAAAAATATTATTTAATACACAAAGTCTAGTATATTTTTAGTAACACCATGAACTGCCACTGATAACATCAAGAAACATAACATTTTTTTTTATTATTACTTAGGTGATTATAGTCCGAGTTATAGAGACAACTGCATCATAAGGTGTTAAATTCTAAAAATGATGTTAAAACTGCATGCCTTGACTATTGAATATTAAAAATGGTGTTTTCACACTTTTTAAAATTTTAAAACGATGTTGAAGATGCAAAAGTAGACATAAAGGCGTTTAGATGACAAAAGCGCTAAAAAAATCATATAAACTATAGTGAAATGTTAAATGCGATTCAAGAACGTAAACGCTGCAACAGACTTGTAACAATTCCGTGACGGAATACCATTCCATTCGGGGGCTGCACAGTACTCTTGTCCCTTTTCTTCATACGTTTTTACCACACACAAGAAACCGAGGACATTCAAAATGTTAAAATAAATTTCAAATTTTGAAAAAATGACAGCCAAAATCGAAATCTTGGTAAATGGTCTAGATGCCGTCTTCCAAACGTGATAGTAGTGAACTTACGCAACAGGACGGGAGAGGAAAGAAGACTGCAAACCTTGTGTGACAAGCGTGACAATAATTTTGTTTCAAATAACTTTTCGCCAAACTTCACTTTCTTTTAAACAGATCTTTTCGTAAAAGACCAGAAAACCTTTATGTTAGTGAAGTTCACGACAAAACACGCAAGTAGTGGCCTTGTCACGTTAGTCACGCACAACGGATTTGCCGTCCTCATCTTCCTGCCGTCCTGTTGCGTAAACTCACTAGTTATGGACAGCGAATGG
Organism: Porites lutea; assembly: GCF_958299795.1. Classification (NCBI taxonomy): domain Eukaryota; kingdom Metazoa; phylum Cnidaria; class Anthozoa; order Scleractinia; family Poritidae; genus Porites; species Porites lutea. The sequence goes on along the minus strand of NC_133205.1, from coordinate 25,691,446 downwards.
TACCTATAAATTCGGGAGTATCGCCAAATATTGACCCGACCTCTAAATCTCATAAGCGTTTGTAATGAGATTGGAGGCTCGTTTTGTATATTCCCTCCGCGTCAGAGTCTCGTAAGTTGAATGTGCACTGAAAATAACAAGGGCCTCTCCTTCTCAGATTTTGTCATTAGCCAGCCTTTAAATACCTTAAGGCGTCTTACGCTTATCATACAATTAGTGGCGAAAGTTTAATGCTACTGTTCATTTCCTTTAGTCTACAAAAGAAATGCTCCTGCCCTTAACGTGAAACTGAAAGGAAACACGTCCCAGGAGAAGGACAAGAAGGTACCATTTAGTGTTATTTTATTTACTTATTGATACTTTTTATGGCATGAAAAAAAAAATGCTCACTCTCAAAAACAAGTATGGAAGGCAAAAACCCATTGTTCAGGGTCTGGAAGGGGTGGGGCTGGGGGGTTCAGTTTTGCGTTTAAATCCCGAATGCCGAATTCTGAATCCCGAGAATACCGTTCCAGACCCTCATAATTGGAGATACGCAAAAAGCATACCACCGCAAATTGCAATTGAACAAAATAGAAGGACAGAAAGAAAAAAGAACAAAATGGGAACTAAAAAATGAAATTACAATTAAAAATAGTATTTCGAATCAATTCCCCCCCCCCCACCATGCAAACGTCTATAAATTTTCGCAGCTTTGTGGAGCTTTATCTACGCTCACGTAAGGCTTCAAACCTTACAATTTAAGGGGCTTTTTCCCCTGGTGTGGACGGATTTTCCCAAACTGGCCCATGTCAAAAGTTGAAGAAAAGTTGGAAGGGTCTATTCAAAACGTATATGAAAGAAAACAAATCGGTGTTGATCATAAAATCGCGAGAAAAATCTAAACTCTTTATAACCTGTTTTTAAAACGAACTTTAGCCGGTGTTTAGCAAAACCGCATTAAGACGTAAAATAATTAAAAAGAATTTACCGACAGCAGTGTCAGTGTAGCATGAATAGAAAAACATTTATCTGGTTCAATGATTGGTCCAATGATTTTCTTAAAACGAGGTCCAAGTTAAGTCTGTTTTTCCGACCTTGAGTGTTCGAAAAGGTTCGGTTAACTTCGGATGTTTTCGGCAATTTAGCATGTTAGATTTTCGTGCTTTATTTGTATAAGACTTGTTTGAACTATAATTAAACTTGACATTTTATCAATAAAACTTTACTCTTATTGAGTGTCTCAAGTATACCCTTAAGGCAAGAAAACAAACTTTTTTTTCTGGTATTGCCGTGCTTTTTTTAGTGATCGAATCCTTGTATTATAACCTTTGCAAAATGGTGTTTACTCCATTTTATGTTTTCCTTTGTGGCAGGCATGATTGTGAAGGCCAATAAGTGTTTTATTTCACACCTCTATAATTCTAATAAGTTAAGAATAAAGAAAGAGCGCCTTTACATCGTGTAATTAAGCACAACTTTATTAGTATATTTGAAATGACTTTGTAACAGATAGTGGCTGTCCGGCTTAGCAGGCAGTCCACTGCTTATATCTTCGCTGGCCGTGTCTTCTAATTCTCGGAATTAAATCTTAACGTGGCAATAAACAAAGAAGAGAGATAATGATTTTTAAAAAGCATTTCCTCCATTTGCGGTTGAAACTTCAAGAATTACGAAATGAAAGTTTGTATATTAAAACGTCAACTGAATCGCATCGAGCGGCGGCACTTTCAAAGACGGTGTCGCTCAGCGTTTAATAACGAGACAAAACCTGCCGCTCTGCGTGCTATAGCGTCAAAGAAGGGACAAATAAAACTGCCATTCACTTAAGCAAACAAAGAATAAACAATAAAATTGTGGCCGGACAGTATGTAAGTCCTAAAAACAAACTTTCCCGCTGCGAGAAAGTGTTAAGTTAACCAAATAAAGTATTTACCGAATACTTTGGTCTGTCTACAAAATTTTAAGAGTTCAGTTTCCAATCTTTGGTTAGAAAAGATATGAATAAACCATAGACGGTGGCTCTTTAAAGCGCGCCTTTCACTGCATGCTGTCGGACCGCAGTGCACAACTTTATTAGCTTTTCTAATAATCAATTTCAACATCCTTATTTTAATTAACGTAGGGTGGTGTAGATTTTTGGAATTAAAGAGCGCGCCTCATAAAGGACTCATATTGATTTTTACTGAGTAAATATTTTCCTTGGGAATCTTGCCGACAAATAACTTGTAAAACTCCGTCAAAACAAAACCCGTTATCATTTTTAAGGAAAAGAATGTCGAAAACAGGGGTCTTAGGTTTTCAGCATTTAGTAAGTTTTGTTTCCGTCAATGGGCCTTTCCTTTATTCTTTTCCTTTTAAATAAAGGAAAAAAGACTGGAAAAGACGGCACTGATTGTAAACCCGTAGCTTAATTACACGAAGCATCCTTTTTTTCCGGTTTGTGCTTTCATAAAGGCCAGGCGGCCCGGCACCTCCGTTAACCTTGAGGGAAGAAATGAATTTTCTAAACATGACGTTGGCTTACAAAGCACCGCCGGCCGGTTCATTGTGAAATACCGCCCCCACATAATTATTAGGGCCTTTTTAATTAAACTGTGATCTTAATACAAACTTCGAACGCGCACAATTTCCAATGTTGATTTTCTGAAGATTTGTTGTTTTTTCTTTACTTTCGGTTAGCTTTATACAGCTCTGAGCAACCAAGCTGACAATCTAGCCACGTGTGCTGTTATTAAAAAGCAGGCCTCTTGTTACCAAATGTTTATCTGTGGTCGTTTAGTTTAACCAAAATGTCTATTTAAAGAAGACTGTAGATATTGTCTGCGGTCTGTTCTAATGGAGGAATCTCTTGCTATTTCTGAACGACTCTTTAGTCATACAAATTAATAAAAGCATATGATTGACGTGAAATACATCTGGTTTTGTTCTAAAATCCAGCTGATTATCCCAAATGTTATTTTATATCTATTTTCCTCATGCTCCACCAGGGATTGTAGTGTCTGTTTATTTGAGGAACATATTTTAGCTTTATCAAGAGTATTGTTGCCGAAACATAGTTTTTTTAGAGACTTACCAGCTTACAAATTCTATTTTGAGGGCTTGATTTTGGTAATTCCTAGACAAACACACTCTTTCTTCTTCAGCTTAATGCCTCTTGTCACAAGACGCACGGTTTGTCACAATGTCTAAGAACAACTTATGCTGACAAACGGAACAATTTATCTCTCTGACACTGGTTAAATTTGTGCGTCTTCAACTTTGAAGTACTTCCGAGCACATGCATCAACGGGAGATAAACAGAGCTCTCGAAAACAGAATTAACATGTGGTCATACTGACCCCAGCAATTGAGTTCGCTTAATTGTTGTTTAAAGGGAAAGAACGATTAGTAAATCGAAGTTTTTGATAAGTAGAAATAATCAGAGTCATTTGACATTTTTTCACCTCTCTACAGACCGAACTTTAAGTCCAGTCTAATAGCAACCATAAGAACCTGTTAGTCCAGAAACGCGCCAATATATTTTTGAAAGACTGGCGAAATTATCTTTGGGTAATAAAGAAGCAAGCATACGGCTAGGAACTCCCACGCATGCGCACCATCAATGGAAGAACCATGACGTGACCTGCCAAGTGGTTAATCGCCACTTGGTGGGAAAGAGCGGTAAAACTCAGCCTAAATGCTTTTATTGGCAATAACGTTGTCGTTACGAACATGTCATGTTGCTTCATTGAAATAACTTAGGGGGGGTTCGTAAGTAATTTTGTTTCCTCTCTCTATTGCCTTATCTACTTGTCATTTTCACCGGAGGTGATTTTAGCGCTGAGGATTACTGGTAGAGAGCGTTAAAGGGCCTCTATGAACTGGTGGTCCAAATAGAATATTATCATTTTTTATTAAACGGAAAATAATTTGAATTCTTTACCGGGAGTGAAGAACATTTTAGCATTCTCTAGGAGGTTATTTTTATATTTTAATTGACACTCGGAAAGTATACTACCCAAGTTATTCCTTTGTCTTTCCTTCTTTTAAAGAAAATAAAACAGAGAAACCGTATTTTAGTGTTAGTTTCGTTTGGATTGCTTCTTTTTCATTCCTTTGCTGAATAATATCTTAGATCTTTGTCTCCAGCGTTTCAGACGTAAGAAATTGGGGTGTGGCCTACTACGGTTTGGCGTAATTTCATCTCTTTTCCTCTCCCAAAAATATTAGCGAATGAGGCAACCGTTATTTAAGAGGGGCGTACTCATCAACAAAACGACCACGCTGCGATTAAATTCAAACAGGTAGCGAGACAAAAGTTCATATGGGCTTGAAGCACTGCAAAGTTTATTAACAAATTATTAAGCTTATAGTCGGCGAGAGAGTGCGTCAAACTTCAAAGCACGCCGCTAGAAGACCAGGACAAAGCTAGTTATTATTAAGTTATCCCCTAGCTGGTCGAGGCTTCAGGTTCATCAAAGCCAGCTAAAATCTGCTCAAAGTTTTTTTCACAAGACTTGTGCACAAACGTTTTTCTGGGCTTCGTGAATTTCTCGTGAACTTGCCAGCTTCGTTTTAGACGTGAGCACAATGCAGCAGAAACGAGGGAATTGATTAAATTTTATCGGCCATTTTCATGTGCCCCGAAGCGCGAAGCTACAAAAGGTTGCGACAGGCTTTTTTTAATCAAGTGCTCGGTTATTACTCATAGATCTTGATTGGAGCAATGCGTGCCGCCTGGACGTGTGTATCCCTCCTATGGCTCAACCCGCCAAACAATATGAAAAAATGAAACAATACGGGATACTTTCTACTATGATGGCTTTTTAAAGTCATAAACATGCACTGCGTTCGCTGAATGTTAACGCTTTTTAACGCAAACTTAGATCAATCGCCTATGATCGTCTGAGGTTGAACAAATGTTTAGGTTAGGGGATGGCAGTTTACAGAGTAGCTCTCACTGTTGTTTCAGGAAGAAACCGCACAGTTTCCAAGGTAATAAGTGTTATCGAGACGAAAAGATCGGAGTGGGAAAAAGAATTATCCCAGCGTATCAAAGCGTGCGGATCTTTGACTTTTCTTTTCATTATTTTATTTTAGTTGTCACATTGTACATAGTACTTCTTTGTCACTCATTTTGATCCATTCCTCAAACGAGATAGAACTGTTAAATCTCGACAAATATTTGCTCTATAGTTTCGGGCCGATATAGAGTTTCTCTCATGCACTTGTCTTTTTCCGTGTTTACAGGTCTATAATTCAGGTAATAAAATTTGAACTCACTAAGAACTGAGATTTGTCATAACTTTGATTTAGTTGTAGTAATGTGGCCGTTTTTTAAAGAAACTCTAGGTTTCTACAGGGATTATAGACTAGTAAGCAGGTTGTTATATCGCAGTTCAAAGCTGTTCATAACTGGGTGATCATACAAACTATTTCACATAACAAAACGTAATAACCACGTCTACTTTTTTTTTCTGCAAAAGTTTTAATCGAACAAAGTCCGCTCGAACCCTGACTATCTTCTCGGTAATAGTGAAATGTCAACAATCCTGTCTGGAAACAGATTGAGCTAGCTGCTAAACAACAGCTGCATGCATGAAGCGGAGAACAGCAAGCAAATAGACAAAACAGAGGTGATGAATAAAGGATTTCAAGATTTCAGACTCGCTGGTTTCAGGTGTTTTTTTCTTTTGTTTGGCGGGTTCTTAAAACATTAAACGCCCAGCGTATTTTATACACGATCTGAGCAGGTGACGCGGACAACATAAAGTGCCAATTTTTAAATACACTCCGGCTCAGAAAATGAATGGCCCAAAATCTACAGTTCAGATATTTTAGTTTTTGCAACGCCACAAATGACATTCGATAGTTCCCGAGGCGTTCCTCGATATGAAAAATGTTTAAAACCAATAAATTTATATATAGTTCACTTTTAAGTACTCCCTCTAGTACAGGGTTTTATATTTTTTTTCTTCCCTTGATGGATGGCCTGTCCGAATTTTAGTCGATATATATCTTTCCTCTGCCATGAACTCCAAAACTCTTTTCATTGACGCAGTACACTGAATAAATATATTTTATTTTAAGAATGAAATCAGCAAAATGGACAGACTTGAGGGTTCTACAGTGGAGTTTAATATTACAGTTGATTAGTTTTTCTTTTGTTTTTATTTCTACTTGCACTGCAAACAGGAAAGCGGATCAGGCAAAGATAGATAGACACAGAGCTTATTTTTTATCAATATTAGCTTGGTTTTGTTTTCCTCCATCTACCTCCCCTGTCGTTGCTTCTTTCAAGGGCGAAGGGGTTTTCAAAACGGGTACATTTAGTTTAGGTAATTTTTCATAGAAGTAGGCCTGTGCGGAAAAGTGAAATAAAATTGGTTTATAACAGACAGAAAAACATGAGTTTTTTTTCATCTCTATCATGACATTTATACTGTTGCCTTAAGCTGAAAGCAAAGCTGTTTTCCTGTATTGATCTTTATTAAAGGGTTTGTGCTTTAAGCGTAAGGATGAAGAGTGGGTCTTACAGGGTATAAAAGCTCGAAAAAAAACTCTTTGCTGTAAGTTGTGTTCTATTAACCAACTTTTCTTTTAGTAAAGCAAGGAGCTAAGTTTTGTAAACCTTTGTCAAGCCAACGAATTGCCCGAGGATGATGGCTTATTCATCGCGCTTCCTGGAGGTTTAAACAATTGTTCATACATCTTTCTTGACGTGTTGTGTAACCCAAAAAAGTACGTTGATAGACGCATTTCAAAACCTGGAAGGGGATAAAATAAACTTAAAAATACACTCCAAAATGTACAACCAGAATGTGTCGCACCGAAAGCACGAGTGAGATCGTTTTATGTGAGCTTGCATTTTTCATGACGCAAATTAAACTCGAATTGGAATAAATCTTTGACGTTGCAACAGGATTTAATGTTTTCATATTAAATGTGGCTGTTCCTGAATTAAATATATTTAGTTTCAGAGAAACATTGATTTTGATTGCTAGGGAACAAGTTGAGTCAAATCGGTCTAAGTAATTTTCATATAAAGCAGAATAACTATGTTATAAGCGGATAATTGAAATGTCAGAAATTGATCAAGAAATTGTGTGCAAATTTATGGCCCAAACTAAGTGTGGCTAAATCAATATTAGTTTTGCTTAATTCTTCGTCATGAATTAACTCTTTCCGACATTTAGCTTGAAGATTGGCATAATTTCCAGTTTATGAAATGACTTTGATATCAGTCCTGTCAAGTGAGTGTTCTGCGAAATTGCAAGTTAATATGTTGAACCGGAGACACACGCTAGTAGAACTGCCTCAACTGTCAATGATATGTGCTATGTCAATTTAAACTTCACCCACGAGCGATAAATAAATCATTTCATTTGCGTTTTGCAGTGAAGTTTATTTAGTTGAAAAAGAACTGAAAAAATGGGCTGGAAAATTCCCCAGCCAGTATGCCAATATCGAAAATCCGTCAAGTTATACTAATTGCATGATGAAGCGAGAGATGAAGAATACCGTTCTTCGAATAAGAGAGCAGCCTTCGTTTTCTTGCGAAAGAGCAAATTATTCGTAGCAGGGTAGTTGTATATATGTAACTCGAAACAAACATTGAATGAAGGCCCTCCATCGCTACGTGGTAGGCACTTACCATGAAATTAAAGTCTGAAAAACGGACGAGGAGGAAGTATCAAGTTCTTTACAACTAAACCTCTTTAAGGTTGTTGAGGCAACCTTGACTTCTCTGTTCTAATCATCGAAATCAAATAAAATTCTCTGCATGTGCTATTCCTCTCCTAGCAACTTTGTTTCCGACGGTTTACGTTGATGTACTGCGTGTCATGTTTCTGCTAAATTCTGCCTTGTGGAGGTAGCGGAGTGCTTTCGTTAATGGATGAAGAGGTCGACTCTTGGTTGTTCTGTCTCGTAGAATTCGTCGAATGTAAGACTTTCTAAAGTTCTATTTCCTTAATGTAGACGCCAATTTTTTTATTAAAGGTAATGACTTATGTTAAAAGAAACCATGCGGCAAACTGCCTAGTGTTTTGGATCCAGATCAATTAAATAATAGCAGTACTATTTCTGTTTCGGCAGTAAATACTGTCAAAGAAAAAGGAGTATTTTGGACAAACACGTAGATCTATCCAGCGAAAAATGGTGTAAAATTCCCCAAAAAGCATTTATAAAGCGGGGTGTTAAAATAAGTGCATTTAAACAGATTGGCACTAAATGCTTTTCTACCAATTCGGAAAAGTAGTTTGATAATAATTTCTATATTCACTTAGGCAGACATCGATTTTAAGCCAGCCCAATTATTCCCTTCTCCTCGCACAATCTGTCTTCTTTCTGGTGATGGTATCACAATCGACACTAACAATTTTACAAATTGGCCTGTAACTTCGACAACAAAGAAGGTGTTGGGCTAATTTTTTGGTTCACAAAAAGCTACATTCTTGGAACAACGGATGTAAGTTATAGTTTATCTTTTCTCTTCTCCAGGCGGTCGTTCAGTTTTCTCGCTTCTTATTTCATTTGCATTTTAGTCCGTTCTCCCCGACAAAACGTCAAGAGTAAACACAATTTTGTGGCAGTAGTTACCTGTTGCTAGAGTGTTCATGTTAAAGGCTCTTTTTTCCAAAATGAGATGTTCCTTTTAGTGCTTCACACCGTTCTAGTGCGAAGATAAAACGATTTAGAAGCCACTATCTGAGCTCATGACTTTAGCCTGGGTATATATCTCCCGTCTGTTATGAAAGTAGTTGCGAAAACAAACTTAGGTTAATACGTAATCGACCTTACCGTCTATCAAAAAATTGGCAGCTAGCTTAGAGTGCATAGAGATAGTTCCGTCTTACAGGTTTAGAGAAAACGAGAGAATACCAAAAATTCCTTTCAAATATGTTTACTTAAAGTCTTTACATAGAGTGACCGAACGACATGAAAAATACATAAAAGCTAAGAGCTTCACTTGTCAAATGTTTACCGAATGTAGAACTAGTTAAATACACGGCATAATCTAATCAGAGAAATACTATCTGTGCCTTTTAGCGCATTCAAAAAAGAATTAGTGTTTTACAATTACCGTCTTTAAGAACGACCTCAAAAGCGACCATTCTAGTCACCAATGTTTACTTTACATACACAGTACGTGATTTAGATCATCAAATCAAAACCCATATAAGAAACGCTAAAATCATTTAATTCGCAAAACTGTTTTTCATTTTAATCATGTACATATAATTTTCTTACTCGAGGAATCATCATTTTTACATCATAAAAATATATAATATGCTTATAGTACAACTATGTTTAAAGGATTTTTTAAGCCTCGTATCTATAAAGGATTTTTTTCGTCGATGCCCTGGTACTTTTAAGCGAGCAAACATCCTCTGCTACAGACTATACATGTTCGGTATCTCGAAACATAAACGCTAAAACAAACATGGGCTTTTCAAACGTAATTTGTTCAAGTATCAACCTTAACTTTTAAATAATCTCTTAACGAACTAAACGAAGAGGAAACGCGTCTCTTTTCTCTGATTTAAACGGGTTAAAATTTAACACCTCGAAATCATACCTTGTTCCAAAATTTTCCGTACCAGCGCAAACAATTCAGAGTCATTACAAAGTTGTTCTCTGCAGCGATAAATTAAGAGTTTTTGGCATTAAATATAGACGCTTCCTGCAACGGGGCAACGACTCTGTGCATACGGCCTTTCCATCACCGAAACATGCTTTGCGGGAGGACTGCACTTGTTACTGGAACTGTTGTGTAAAAGGGCGCAAGGTCTCCAGCGTGATAAAAATGCTGCCCCAGTCTTGCAATTTCGTACTCTTTTAATTGTTCATGATGGGCGCATGGTTTGGCGAAATACGAAGGAACAGGGGGCCAGAGGTTTCCTTGATACCCCGGCGGCAGAGCTGAGCTGGAATGAGGGTTCATACACGAAGGACAGGTTGGTAGAGAGGGAATTGAGGCAGTCATGGTCTGACAGGACTGGACGCTCTTCATGTCCGACGCTATTAGGTTTTCTATGTTGAACGGGTGCTTGAAACCTGATGGAGTAGTATCAAGTGGTGAGATGCAGCGCACAGGATTGTCGTCTTTCACCTCGTCCTTGCTCTCATGAGTGATGAGTTTCACCATCTTTGTACTCCTCTCCTTCTCTGACTTAAAGCGTTTTCGCCGACGCAAGAAGCTGCCATTTTCGAACATGGCTCCGCAGTCTGGATGAAGAGCCCAGAGGCTTCCCTTACCAGGCTGATCGGGTCTCCTGGGTATTTTCAGAAAGCAGTCATTGAAGCTCAAGTTGTGCCTCAGAGAGTTCTGCCAACGCTGCGTGTTCTCCCTGTAGAAGGGAAAATGATCCATAATAAACTGGTAAATTTCGCTGAGCGAGAGCATCTTCTGTGGAGAGCTCTGTATGGCCATCGCAGTCAGAGATATGTAGGAATAAGGAGGCTTAGCGCTGCCGTAGCTATTCCTTAAAGGTCTTGGCATTGCGAAATCTTTCCTTCCTTATACGTGTGGAAGCCTACGACAGTAGACAACAGCAGTGTCATACAACCTCAGTAACACTCAGAAATAAGATGCTACGCAGATGCAGGGTTTATGTACGCTGTCTTTGTGTGTACTTAAGCTATCGAAATAAATGGCATTGGCTAAACACACCGACAAACTTCAAAAATTCTCTTTGTTTGTCGCCGATTGTGTGTCCGCCGTGCAACGCGCTTGCAATGTCACAGCACTGTTGACACAACAGGTCGGCAGGCTGAAGATTTCTATTAAATACAGAATACCTAATTAGCACATGTCTATCAAACCGAAACTTATCCAAATTACTCGTTAATTTTCTTATTGAAGTTTGGCCCACAACAAAAGGCCGGCTTTCATAATAGTTTAAATAAAATATTCAAATTCGGATCATAACTGCCTCACGTGTCACCGCCCGCGATACTTCACAAAGACACCGTCGTCTCTCTCGAACGCACAGGAAGTGAAACATTCGTCGGTCTTAGGCGGCAATAAAAACTCGTAACACGGGCTGGTAACTTCGTTTTGTTTATGCGCGCCGCATTGCGGCCATTCTGTTTTGTTGACAAGGCTAATTAAAAAAAGAGAGTACTTGTAAGTGCTTGCGTCTACAGCCCAATCAGAGATAACAACTCCATGTTTCTTTTTATAATTTTCGTCTAGCACCCCTGCGCGCGATATAGGGATCTACATAAACACTAGTGTTTTCGTTTTATGGTTGATGAGTCTTCCCTAGAGCTTTCCGGATGTCAACAGTGGCGGTAAAGACCTTTCCTTTAGGCAATTTAAAGTCTTTGTTTAAGACTTGTAGTCGGACGTTTTTCTAGTTGACCGTGCACTCTTGTCTCGCGAAAAATAAAGCACCCGTAATAAAGTTTATCATAACTTTTTGTCTTATTACTTTTTTTCATATTAGCGCGCCTTGATTGAGGAACTCATTTTGCTGAACGCAAAGAAATGTCTTTATAACCTTTATTAAAGTTTCTTTCGGTCATTTCGGCCATACTTAATAACTTGAAGGCGGGCTGCGGCAAAGGGCCAGGTTAAAATTAAACTAATTTCTAAACCGTGAGATATTGAAAAATTTTAGGCGCCACCAAGTACTTTATTGCCTTTGTATGCATAACATGTAATGACTATCATTCATATGAACACATATATAGTTCTAAATATCCTTCCCTTAGAATTTCAGATTAAAAAATGTTTCCATTCTTGTAATGTTTTTATTTTGTTAGGATTTTGCAGTAATTAATGAAACAAAAGCATAGTTGAAAGATACAGTGGTTTTGCTTAAATGGTTTTGTGTATATTTTCTTTTCGACTGTCCTACCCATCATAAAGTTGGTTTTTCAAACGTAAATATTTTCAGTAATGTTCCCAAAAGGAAACCTTGCAAATCGCAGCCAGTTTAATATCTTATGTCAATTTGAAGTGTAAATTTTTCAATTATTTTCGGAGAGAACTCAGTCACCAGCCATATATACTTATCATAAGTAATTAATTTAAAGAAATCCAAAATGAAAAGGAGTCAATGGAAGAAGAGTAGTTTTACTAAACGTATTATCGAATAAACCTGATCTTTTCAACTATTTTTTCAAGCGACTTGGTGACATGCCTTTCAGTTAAGGTAGTGTTCTCGATGCATAAAAAGTCAGTAAAATATCCCCCCCCCCCCGTGTGTTTTAAGTGTTTAGTGTTGTATTGAAATAAAACATTCTGACTGAAAACGCCGACAATCACAAGTGCCGATGACTAAAAACATTAAATCGAAGGTTCTGTTCTCAATACAATTGGGCAAAACATATTGATGTTTAGATTTAAAATGCAAACAAAGTACTTTCTTTCTCCTTTCAAGGGTTTGTTGTTTTATAATCGGGGCGTATAATCAATTGAAGAATACTTTTAAGATTCGTCATTAATGAATAGAACTCATAAACAGCCACTACAAAGCAAAGAATACATCATAATTTAAGTAAACAATCCTTTACTCACATATTAAAAAAGATCAATAGAACAAACAAGTTTATTGCATCTAACAACGGCAAGAAATTCATCACGTTGTACAAAATTGAAAAGCCAAATTAGTCAGTGCAGAATGGGTTAGAAGCGAAATTTTCTCAGTATGCTTCTTCAAACGATGCAGTTTGAGGCGTATTTGCCCGACCGTCAGTTATCAAATTGCAACCACAGAAAAAACTATAGAAGGAACAATTGAAACCATGACATATTAAAAGTCCTTTTCATGGAATGCTGTTACCAATATGTTCGATTTCCAAATAATTTGCAGGGGCCATTATTGTCGATCGAATATCGTCAAAGAACTAACCACAAAACTTTACGGTTTACGGTTGGTTTTTGGAAGGATAGGAGAATATTTCAGTTTTTATATACCTTGGTTTGAAGTGTTTATTTTGCCAAACTAAAAATCGACAAGCAAATCGTTCTTTACAATCGCTCAAAAGTTTATCACAAGTATTAAAGAGAACTCTAGCACTGATAATTCCGTCGAAGAAGTTTTTCTCAAAAACGTACATGGGCCGGCAAAAGTTTTATATAGGGTAAAGAGGCTAGAAGTAATCAGTTGTAATTCATTTACATGGCATTTCTCTTTGAAGGATTCATCTTGTTTTGAAAATATGGCTATGGTATATTCAGTGACTTTTTTTTTAAATTTACCATTTCTCAGAGCCCCCTACAGCTTTGGATGGTTAATTGATTGGTAAGATAAGAAAACGAAATTGGTTTCCTCAAGGGGACACTAATATGGACCGTGCACTTGTTCCCAGATTCAATTAAAACCCTATATTATTCAACCTTTATTACAAATCATGTGTTTTATGAAAATAATGGACCGTCAAAGCACACTTCTCACTCAATGATATATGCACCGATCCGTCCGCGGCGAGCACCCTATACTGTTCAACCTTTTTATTTAACAAATCATGTGTTTTATGAAAATAATGGACAGTCAAAGCACACGTCTCACTCTATGACATATGTATAGATCAGTCCGTGAGCACCTTCTAAAGCAGATACCTCAAATAGTCTTTCGGAAAGGAAAATAATTCGGTGGGCTCGTGTGTATTCTTCTTTGCTAGTGGACTGTATTTTATTCTACAAGAGGGATTTGTCTGACTCGGCTTTTGAGTTTTAAAGTTTATTTCAATCAATTTCTCACCGAGCAAGTGTCAGAAAAGTTTTCAATGGATTTAACTGTCATTTTGTGGATCTATTTGGCGTTGTTTATAAGTTTTGCTGCTTTAAAAATCAGTTTTAAAGATAGTTCCCATGGCATGCTTTGTTCAGTTTGTTTGGAGAGTCACCTCACAAATTCATGGCCATTAATGGTGCATAATTTCAACGTGTTTTTGTTGATTTTTTGTGATAACTTAAAAGCCCGATCGTAGTTTTCATACGTGTGCCCATTAGGGTATCAAACATGATGGAGAATCTACGCAAGGTTTCTCTAATTTAAAGTTGATAGTGAGTTTCCAAGGCTTCTCGTGTCTCTTAGAAAAATGTTAACCTTACTCAAGCATGTTTTTTTTTTCACTTACTAGGAACTTTTCACAAACCTTCCGTTTCTATAATCACATTTCCACCGAGTAATAGATAGCCAAAACTTAAGGCAGTCAATACTGGATGGCTTGTTATCTTTTTTTGTTCACCAATGAAGCCATCTTGAACTGATAAGCAATCCAGAACGGCGCAGGTGAAAAGGCTGTTTAACCCCTTTTGCTCCCAAAACTGCCAATCGTCAAAATTCAACAAAAACCCCACATTTGTGTTGTAAAACAGATAGCACCATGAGGAAGAATTGAAGAAGGGGTTTCATTTGAATGGTCACATCACAGGATTTTATTCACATACTCAAAATATATAACCTGAGGATATAATGAATCATAGGATTTCTTACAAAGAATTAAAACTAATACTGTAGAGTTTGATAAATTGAACTACAGCAAACTAGGAAGCGCAACACTGATTGTATGTTGTAGCTGGTGCTTGTGAGCTTGGGAAACAAACTATAAAGAATATTTCACTCCATTGGTGCCGAGGAATCTTGTTGACATAAAAGAATATTTAATAACTGCAATTGTCGCTATTCAAAGAATAATAACAGAAACTCTGAATAACGAGCGAGAACATTTTCAAGAAATTGTCTTCCTTTCTGACTAGTACAAAAGACCTCTTTCTCTTATTTCCTGACCTGAAGAAGTTTGCTCTTCTTATAATACTTGTGTATACAAGTGTATTTTGTTCTATTTAACATTACTGGTTTAAGATGTTTTACCGAAGACTTTATTTTCGATAAATTTATCGAAGATCAATGAAAAAAAAAGTGTCGTAAAACACTCGAATACCATATGTGTGTGAGGCATTGTTTATTGATTTCCCCAAAACACATGATAAGAGAAGAATAAAGTGCTGAAAACAAAGGATATAGACTGAAAACGAAAATTTTTACCTTTGGGATATTTCGTTCCTCAGTCAACTTATGATAAAGCATTATGACAGCTTATTTGATGAGATAGTTCATCGGAGTAACGTGGTCGGGCACTTTTTTCGAGGTGAAACTCATAATGAGCAGTGCTTCAATTTACTGAGTTTGAGAGCGAATGCAATTCGAGAAGACATAAAAAGAGGACTCATCAAAATCTCGCCACCCGAGTGTCAATTGAAAGCTAAAATAAAACAATAAAGGTTCTTGTTGTCCAAGCTTCTTTACTGTACCGGGACTGTTTGACGTGCAGTAGGTTTCTGTGTTGGATTTCATGACTGACCACCAAACACCTCGATCGTATTTGGCGATCTTTTGTAGAGAATAAACCTGCGTGTCAGTAAAACGCAGTGGAGAGTCACGTGACACATGCCGAGTAGCTCTAGCTATATGAAGAGTCAACAAATAAATACAAGACGATCTTATGGCTTACCATCATAGAATCTTACATTTAAAAGTTTTTGTGCCCTCCTTTTGTTTTCAGCATCAAGTATCGATGCAATCAATATTTCTAACTTGAACGATCTGGGGACGAAATAGCTTTAATTTAACACTGACTGAACAGTGAAACCGATGTGGTTAAAACTCCCGCCTTGTACTTTTTGCAAAATGAACTTAAAGTTCGCTTCTACCGGCCACTACATTCTATACAATTTACGAGTGGAATGTTTAGGCACTAATGTCTAAATAAATTAAATCAAACCAATACTTACTTGTTGCCGCAGAGTTTGTTTTTGGTAATCAAACAAGATATTATTGAAACTTTTTCATTATGCTCTCTTGTGGCGGAAAATTGGCAAATACTGAGTCATAGTGTTCATTGTAAGTGAATTAAAAAAAGCTAACGTTTTCTTCGTTTTGCGGCCAAAAAACAAACAAACAAAGCGTCTGCCGCATTCTATTTTCATCGAATCTTCGGTTAACGAGTTAACGAAGAAACAAAGGAGAAACCACAAACAAGTAGGATGAAATTGGTCACGCGATCGGGGAAGCACGTAAAAAACTTTAAAAATGCCTTCATCTTTGCGACCCAAAACATTGGCACGTACACCCTTTTAAGTCATCAACATCACTGACTTAGAATTATTACTTGGAATTAGCTGCAGCGATTCTCTGGCTCTATTTTACCTTCACATGAATATCAGTTTTCACTTCCAGAAGTGGCCAAAGTCAAAATACGACAGATGTTCCAAACTTCAATTTTCCAAGGAGGTTCCATTTGAATGGTCACACCCGCACAGTTTTTTGTACAAAGACTCAAAACGGTTAGAAACTTCATTCACTGTGCAAGTGAAAGAGAAAAACATACCTCTCCTCTGGTCTCTTTCTGTTACACCAATTCTCACAAAATTTCGCTGATACTGTGCCTTAAGTCAAATATTTAACATTCTTTAGGCACACAAAAATGATCAAAAATAACATTTAACATTTTCCATTTCTCAAAATGTCGGCTATCACGTGACGGTACGTAACACCAACTGGTAACCAGGGTGAAAAGGCACAAGCAACTGTGTGGAATATGAAGACGACCACATTAACGGACTCTAGTACCCCGCATAGCATCATACTTAGGAGCTGGTATTAAGTAAACATAATTGCTGCACATACTTTTAAGAACGTTGAATGCTCCGTAAAAGCAGATTTTTTTTTTCCAAAGGGGATGGGTCAAAACAAGAGATCCCTTGGCCAAAAACGTGG
This sequence comes from Porites lutea, assembly GCF_958299795.1. NCBI lineage: Eukaryota > Metazoa > Cnidaria > Anthozoa > Scleractinia > Poritidae > Porites > Porites lutea. The sequence goes on along the minus strand of NC_133205.1, from coordinate 25,674,749 downwards.
AGTGAGAGGGGAAAAGTCTCAGTTCCAAGAAGCCAGCAAACAATCGCAGTCTTATGCCCATTGCAGCAAGGAACTACAATAAGATGCTCTTTCTGTATTCATCGAATAAGGCCTATGTCGGCTTTTGTACATAATGCTTTTTCCTTTCTAAAATGCTCCACTTTAAACTGTTTGCACTAAAATACTCGGTCGCCCCCCGCCAAAAAGTCATTAAAATGCTCGGATAATGCTCAGCGTATAATGTTAAAAAAAAAAAAACATTTCTAAACGTTTTTAAGGTTATAAGTAAAAATGTATGAGCAGAATGACAACAATGTATATATTCTGGTTCAATTTTATCCTTGGTTTAATTTTTAAATTTCTTTTCTTTTGGGTATGGTGATGTATAATTAACTCATTGTCATAGTCATTACCATACCCTAAAACAAAAGAAAATTAAAATTAAACCAAGGATAAAATTGAACCACAACATGTACAAGTTAAGAGTTGTCATACGGCAAAAAATGATCCTTTCCACGAATGTATCTTGGTTGAATTTAAATTTTTTTTTTTTGAACTTCCACTTTAAATCATCCGTTTCTCTGAAAAATTTTTAAATTGTTATTTTATTTAAGAAAAATAGTAATTTTCCAGGAAAATGTCACTAAAATGCTCCAGAAAAAGGCGAGCATAGTACAAAAAAGCCTAGCCGTATGTCAACGAACTATAGGTAGTCCTTTAAACAACCAGAACAGTTTTTAAAGAATGAGGTGCCTTACAAATTCACTGCGGCTTACAAATTCTGAGAAGTGTCCCGTCAAAGAACGTAGAAGTGAGGAAAGCTTAGGCCTGGAATGCTACAAGGAAGCTGGATTTCATTTGGTGGTCTTCTAACTTGAAAGGGAGCTTATGAGTTTTATTCACTCAAGACAGCTGTGTAGAGTATACTGTTGTACGGTTTAGGAGTTTACATGCAAGTGTTCCAAGGACGGGGCTTTAATTAATTTTGAATTTCGCCAACAAGCAGTTAAACATGGTTTATTATGATCGTTTAGTCGAGAAAGCGTATAGCCCAACGCAGACTAGTGTGAGTAAACTAATAGACCTTTTTACGGTTTTTTTCAACTTTTGACATGGACAAGTTGGGGAAAATCCGTCGACACCACTGAAAAGAGCGCCTTAAAATTAGTAAAAGTGCCAAGTTTGAAAGTGATTTGTTGAAAACTAATGAAGATATACTCCTCAAAGTCGCGAAATTTTACAAACGTTTGACGGTTGGCGGTACAAACTTGCCCCCCACCCCACCATACAAACGTCTGTAAATTTTCACAACTTTGCGGAGCTATATCTTGGCTCGCTACAGACGTATCACATTCAAAGCTGGCAATTTTACTAATTTAAAGGCGCTCTTTTCAGCGTTGTCGACGGATTTTCCCTAACTGATCCATATAAAAAGTTGAGAAAAACCGTGAAAAGGTCTATTATCAACCTAAAATGAACCACTTCCTATCAAATTTGGAGTTACATGTAGGTAAACCGAAGCTTATAGGTTAAACTTTGTCTCAACCGACTTGGCTTGGTCTGTGCCAAAGAAACTCAAGAAAAACCTTGTGTTAAACGCGTGAGTTGGAGTAGGAATATACAACAACCACAAAGCTCCATGAACACTTGTTCAGGGTATCAGAAGTTGTAAGGAGGAGAAGACTGAAAGTTACTTAAGTCATTACTTCACTGTTAATGATATATGAAATAAATCATATACATCATCATTAACACTCATTTCTTTCACGGGAACATATGAACCCATAATTGACCTGCTCCCAACGTCAGTGGCTTCATAGCTCAGTTGGTAGAACATCGCACCGGTATCGCGAGGTCACGGGTTCAAACCCGTTGAAGTCCTGATTTTTTTTTCAGGCTTCTTTACTCAATTGCATAAATTGCGTTCAGTGAGACGATCATTTCTTCATTTTCATTACTTCACTGTTACACGAAAATGTATAAAACGCGTTCTCTTTTTTAAACCAACACATTGCAGAAAGGCTCGCAGCAGACCAACTAAAGAAGATAATGACAGCAGTGTTGAAGGACTAAAATTCCTCATAAAGAACTGAAAACTCAAAATAATTGAACAAAGGAGTTTAATGATACAATCAACATTCCCGTGAAAGTTATTTTCGTAAAAATTTTAAATACTGTTTGTTACAATTTGGTCAAGTGGTTTCGTCTAAAAAATAAGAAAATATAATGACTGGATTTTTCGAAAACCTAGTAAATTCAAAATTTGGACTTGTCTCAATCATCCATGTTACCATGGTAACTACCCAAATCTCACCTTTAACCTAACGAATGTAATATGTTATAAATATAGATTGTTTGTGCCAAATTTGAGCTTGACACCTCAGTATACTCAAACTGTGTTCAGTAACCTGAGGATGATCAGTCTTATTTGAAGGGATTTCGTCCAGCATTAACAACTCCTGTTAAATTTAAATGTTTGCTTTTTTTTACGGTAATGTGCTCGACGCCACTGAAGCCTTCTGCTATAAATACTGCTTAATGATACAAGTTTAATAAATTTGTGTAAATTAATGTTAAAATACATTTCTAGGAGGACTTACACAAGGAGTAACAAGTACATTTTATAAAAAAGGATTGTATAGTCTATTAAGCGTCACTTTAAAGTCAAATTACATATAAGATACTGATACAAAAGCAGCTTCAAATTGTAGCATTTTCGTTGTTTACTCAAAATATGTCATTTTTATAACAAGCAATTACGACGAATCGATACAGATAATTAACCTTAATATTCATTAAAAATACTTCGCGTTTTTCTGATTGGCTTTAATTCCCCCGGCTAATTCTTGATAACGACAATCTTGGACAGAATAAAATGGAACAGCAAACCGCCATCCCTCCAAATAAAGGATAAATCCGCGCGAAGTGTAATCGCGCCCTTTTCCCATCTTTGATTGGGGGACGGGGGTCTGAATTTTCCATTTATTTTGTCCTAGATTGCTAGCTGGCTATTACTAAATGAGGACTAAAGATGTAATAAACAGTCACTTACGTCATGTAAGGCACTGGTGCGACAGCATAGTTTGTTTTGCATGAGTGCAGGATTGAATTCTGTTGTCGTATTACAGTACATACCCGCGACTAAGAACCTGGTTTTAGAGAACCTGTTAGGCTAAAATATTTCAGTGGGCCCCCTCTAAAAACCTGTTTACCCCAAAATTTTAAACAGGTTCTTATTTTTTGAAATGTACAAAAAAATTCTGTACACTTAAGCAAAAGGACGTCAAAACTCATGTGGTCAGTGCTTCAGTCCTTCTTCTCATAGTCATTTTTACATAAATACTAATTTGGTATGCAGATTGTATATAAGGAATAAGGTTAATCACTTAATACTCATTGCCATGAACCTAAAAAGTCTAAGTTTGTCCTAATTACCATTTATGTAAGAACCTGTTTAGGCTAACTTGGGAAAATCCAGGTTCTTAGTCGCGCGCTTTTACTGTATATGAAGGATTGGGGAGATCGGGGTGGATACCAGCCTCCTCGATTTGCATAATTAACAATAATACCTCGAGCCCTCATGGCCTCTGAGTCAATAGCCCATTCGGCCTTCGGTCTCATGGGCTATTGATTCAGAGCCCATTCGGGCTCGAGGAATAATTTTTTAGTAAAATCCCACTAGTTGGTCAAAAATATCGAGACAAATTACTTTTTAGCAAGCAAAACGCGAATCAGCCGCCATTGTTTTGGTTTTCAAACCCGGCGCTTTTCGCAACTAGCGGGGTATAACGTATAGCCTAGTAGTAGCTCAACCAATCAGAACGCAGTGTTGATAATAGACCTCTACTGAGTTGGATTTTACTAAATATAAATTATTCATATCATACGAATTCAATAAAAGTTAATTATCTGAAGCATTGAGCTCTTATCTCAAAGGGGATAATTTCAGGATACAAAAATGCTTAATTATTTCTTCGCCTATTTCAGAATTGTTCTTTCATTAGATTAATACAAAATTTCAGGAAGTCTTTAATATAATTCGAATAAATATATGACCAGTAAATTCTGCCTGGTCTATAACTACTCCTTTCTATATTTTAAAATTCAAATATATGATAAGTACCCGCCTTTTTATTCTTTTTCCCTAACGATTGTTGTGTTGAACATGAGAGATGATCTGTTGCTATTTCCAGCTTGTTTTGTACAAAGCAAACGGCGGAGACATAACCTATTGTGTCTTATTTCGTACTTTTGGCTACATAAATTAGCAGCAAAATGTTTGAAGAACTATTTCATGCAGAAGTACCAGACTTCGCGCATATTTCAGTTTCAGATGATGTAGTATAAAATAGTTTCTATAATATTCTATTTATTTAGCAGATAAAAAATTTCGGCTTACTGACTCTTACGTTATAATAACAAATTTTGGAGGGCATTTTCACCTTAATGTCCTTAAGGTCAAACCAAACTGTTGTCATTTGCTTTTAGCTCTGATTGAAATCAACAAAAACGCGGGAAAAGTTTATAAGACACGTAGTTGGTTTTGCAGTTAGTAACTAAAATAATGCCAAGCTAGGCGTATTCCACTTCCTTAAGTAACCAATGATAGCGATAGGAAACTAACAGAAGAATCTACTCGCGCTCAGCAAGCTATTTTCTCTTGGCAGATTTGTTCTTAGTGATCTTTTTTTCCGCTGTACGTAGCTGTTCATACAATACAGCAGAATATGAGTAAGCTTTATCCTAAAATAGAAAATTGGCTAAAGTATAAGCCCCAAAGCGCGCATCTTAGAAGTAGAGTTCGATAGCAAGACGTCTTGTATAAATCTTGTTCCCAGGCCGATAATTTCAGCTTGCCCGAAATAATGAAGTTGTCCAATTAAAGCTCACTCTCTGATCTCAATGAATCTCCAAGGAACACAACTTTTCTTGAATCATAAGTCCAACGATATCCAGCTCTTATAGTAAGCAAATCGTCTTCTGTCGTCAATTTGTAGATTGGTAGATGAGTGTTGCAATTGCCCCGAAACCTACTGCTACAAGGCAAACCTTTTTCCACCATAATTTTTCTCTCTCTTCGAATTCTTCACCAAAGGTTTGGTTAAAAGCTTCCTGTTGAACAAAACAAGGACAATGACTCATCTTTACAGTGCAATTTTTCTCACCATTGTCAACAGTTTTTTGTCAAAAAATATATATAACTAAATAAAACAAATGTCAAAAATTGTTTAAGGCCAAAGGTAAAAAGGAAAATTAAAAAAGCAAACGATAGAACTACATAATTATAAACTGGTCAAAAAATAAGTACAAGCTGCAAGAAACCTTAGACAGGAGGGTAACCAAAAGAGACCCTCATAATCATATAAAAAAATCAGAACCCGAAACAAGTACTGACATCAGTATCATACTAAGATCAACTAAGCAGATTATGGTATTGTTACTGAAAGACAAAGATCGGATATACTGCAGGGTGCAAAGAAAGTCAGTTTTACAGCCTGCCATTCGGGTAAGCTGTAGCCGGCATGTACTAGCCCACAAGTCATTTCAACTAGCCCCAAAACCCTTTTTGATTAGCAGGATTGATAACAATCCTTCTGTAATTTGGATTTCCCCAAAAACAGCACTTGCCCGTCGGGCAAGTTAAGAACAAAAATCACTAGCTCGATAGCAAAATCCACTAGCCCCGGGCTATCGGACGCGACTTTCTTTGCGGGCTGTTACTGTAAGATTTTGAAGGTGTCCCGTGTGATTTTATCATAGCATACATGCTTCTTTCGAGGGTAAAGCATCTCATAACTATTTGAAAAACTATCTACATTTGACATCTACAAACATGACATCTAGATGACATCTACATCTACATCTGCTATCTAACTATCTACATTTGCTGATGATAAGTGAGAAAACCTTAAAAGCAAATAAATCGAAGCTTATCTAAATGATGTGTTTTATCAGCGTTGCATGGCAGATGTAATCGTAAGCGGGTAATGTGTGTGGTTATGCAAAGCAGCTTTGACAAGGTGCAACAGCTAAATTATTCATCAGCGTAAAAATAAAAAAAAGTGGCAACTCGTTCTGCAACCCACAAAGGCCAAGGGCATGATTATTTCTAAAATACAGTATACTCTATCTTAAAGTTCTAATTTTTCTCGATGTTGTGATATTGTTATCGAAATCATTTTTCAGAAAAAGAAACTCGGAATTTTAAGAGCTTCTGCAGTGTCAGATCTGTTTTAAGATCTTGAAGGCGTCCCTAGTGATTTTCATTATCTTTGGATTAACATTTCTGCGGTTACATTTTATGAATAGCAAATAGGTTAACACACCCTCTCTTCCAAAACGAAACTATAAACTTACACTTTCGTGTTAAACACCAGGGTCGATTGTTCAAAGCTGGGTTAAGATAACCCAGGGTTAATGCGAAATTTGAGTTCAGATTTGAAAGCGTAAAAAGTAAATTCAGTTTTATCCTTTCTGTCAACAGGTTAATGATTGCATACTCTTAAGAATAACAGAGAAAATTAACCGAGAAAATGCTTTTGAGCAAAGAAAAAGAAAGCTGGGTTAAATTTAACCCTGGGTGAAGGGCTAATCGGCCTTCGAACAACTGGGCCCAGCTGAGTAAAAAAAAGGCATAATTTATCAAAATTCATGAAACGGTGGGAACTGTCTCCAAACTGAGTGAAACGAGAAAAGAACCACTCCAAACATTAAAAGAAGTTCTCAAACTCATTAATAATTCATTAAGAAAATACAAAGGAAATTAATGTTTAATGAGTGTTTGGAAATCGGATGAAACACTGCTTAGTATTTGCATCCTTAATTTCTCCTTCAAAAATGATTTTGTTTGAGAAGAAATATCAAACATTCGACACAGTGTTTCATCACCAGATGAAACACCTCGAAGTTCGTCAAAAATACTCCGCTGCGCGTCGTATTTTCAACTCTCTTCTCGGTGTTTCATCTGGTGATGAAACACTGCATCTCATGTTTGATATATTACTTATAACACAGCAAATACAAATGGAGAAGGGATGGATAAACTTGAAGTAGATTGAAACACTGACTGCAATTGTGCGTTTTCGAAAACTTGTTAGCCTTACAGTTTTTCAAAGTTTATTTTGTTGTTTGTAAAGTTTGATGTAATGCTCTGGAGACCGTCGTATTTGTTTGACAAGAAGCTGTAATTTTCTCATTTCCAAGTAATTTCTCAAGTTCCAAAGCGAATAAGGACGTGTAATTGAATTGGTATTAATAACAAAATTCTGGCAGACAACCGTGACACTGCAGCCCCTTTACCTTCTTTCACCACAGACTGATATATATCACCATCATTTGTCCCGATAACATAAGACTCAAGTTTGATCGACAGTATTGAAAAAACCTTAATAGTTAGATTATCCGATATTATGGCGTATTAAAATTGAACGACAAGAATAACAATCTAACTTTCGCTTGCCGAATTTGTAATCCTTAAAAACTCACAAAAATACCAAACGACAACAAAAAACAAACAAGCAAAAAACAGATTAGATTTTGTGAAATGCTCATGGCTCAGTCAATTCCAGGCATGCCCATCCCCCCCCCCCCCCCCCCCCACGGCATTTGCAGGGCATTTGTCATCTTGTCGGTCCCGGTGGTGAGGGGAATTTGTCAAAAAACCTCTGCCCGGGGTGGGGCATTTGTCAATTCTTCTAGAAGCGGTTAACATCGTCCCTTTTTCAATATTTCACTTAAAATTTGCTTATTAGATCGCTATAGATATTAATACAAATGCTTGAGAGAATACGTGTGGTTTTCGCTTCATCACCACCCCACAGTATTTTTTGCATCCGTCTAAGAAATTGCTTCCCGCCATCGTGATCATTTCGCACATAGAGGAAAAACAATGAATGCATCGTTTTTGAAGAGTTTAAAGGAACACTTTCTTTGCGAGCAAATGGTTGAGGAAAAAGGACCTAGATCAACTCTGGGAGATATTTTAAAGCTAGTATAAGCTTTGTGTTTTGTGTGATTAATGCAACGATTAACACTTTGACAGAACAGTTCCATTCTGTGATGAGAAAATACTCATGTTAAGCTCGTCGGTTGTTTGTTTATCATTCAGTATTTTAACTACCTTCGAGTATAAGAAAGGTATTATTCAAATTATAGTTTATAGTTCTGTCATTGATATTAACCAGATCGATGTGATCTTTTTTGCAAGCTTATAACTAGTGGCTAGGAACGATTTGCGAAGGGTGGTTTCGCGCGTTTTCATAAGATTATTGCAGATGTTCCTATAAATATGCCAGTTGCAGATTATTTTTTGGAAAATGCTATTTTGTTGTTGTCCGGGGGTGGGGCATTTACACACTTTTTAAAGCCCTACCGTGGGCTTTTTGTATGAGCCCTCGCCCGGCCCCACCGTGGGGGCATTTGCAGCTTTTCCAAAAGAAAATGACAAATGCCCGGGAGGAGGGGGGGGGGGGGGGGGGGGAATGGGCACGCTTAGGATTGACTAAGCCATAAAAACATGTTATGCAAAGGTACTGCCAAAGTGGTTTCAATCGAATGTTTGCTCCTTAGGACTTTATCACTGACTGATAAGTTTATAAACTATGCACCAAATAAATAGCACCATGTGAACGTACTGCTGAAAAGTTGTCACTTGAATGGTCATACCACATGATTTCTCGCACAAACTTAAAAATAATTATTTTCCCTCTTTAATTATGACCAATTCTGACTGGATGAAGAAGCGCACGAGTCAATATCATAGGTTTACAACGCACCAGGACATATTTAACACTAATGAATATATTAGAACTTCTTGAATCCGTAAAAAAGAATAGTAAGGTTTTTTAGTAATCGGCTCCTGGTTATGCGCAATATCCTCATGAGGTGCATCAGGTTTCGCGTGACGTTTGCCCGTGACCTGAAACAATAAGCTTGCTCACAGGCAAGAGAGTGTAAGGCACTTGCCCCTTTATATCCTCTTGTCATAGGGTAATGAAAAATTTTGACTGTATTTCATTCCTCGTTCACTTTTAGCAAATAAATGAACTTCGCGCGAATGCAACGTATAGTACGCCTGCGTTATTCTAAGTTTGCGTAGCGGGAAAATCTTCGCGTACCGATCGCTGCGGACTGGCGGGGAAAAGAATTGTTGACAAATTACAATGCTTCTTGGTTTCCTCAGGTTGTTATCGAAGACTTTTCATAGGATTCTTTGCTCTTTCATTCTTAAGAACACCGGCTAACAAAGGAGAGAAGAAATATTTGGTCAAGTGCAGAAGAAAAATACTTCTTGCTGCTGGATAAACGCTGCTCTTGAGACAAATCTTGTCTCTGCAGCAAATCGAAACGTAACTTTGATGATCGACGCGCGTCAAATCCTAAACCTCCAAAATCGTGACTTTCAGTTGTGAGAAAACATTCGTTTAACACATAACACACTCATTCTACTTCAAAACTATACTTGAAGCGAATAGCTTTGTCACAGGTCGCAAACAAAACAAACTGCTTTTAAATTTACTAACCAATCTCAGTGCGAGTACTATTAAACTGAGAGATGTAAAAATCAATAGTAATCTGTCAGTAAATGTAAATCGCCACTCTTATTTTGACTTAAACTGTGTTAATGAAACTCTGTATCATGGTCAAAAAATTAACATTAACATAAATCATGGGTTTTGCACTTTCGAAAAATTTACTCCGTTACGAATTTTAACTGAAAGAACGTGTGAAACGTTGCACACATGCTCATAAAAAAACGTTACTTTCACTTAATCAAAGTATTGTTTGTTTAACTTTAAATTAACTGTGGATTTTTACAGCAGTGTTTCCTATATTTTTTCTCATTATATCCTTCACTACTTTCTTGGTTAGACAATTTTCTTAAGTTACACTTGAAACAGAACTTTAGGTAAACAAACTATTAAATTGCGGGAATTTCTCACTGCACTCGCGTTTCTCGATATAACGTGATCATATCCTCCCTATATTGACTCATTTGAGGTTATAAATAGCAAGAAAATATTAAGCCTATATTTTAATATTCACTGCACGTACTCAATCTTAGTTCACTGTTTTTTTTTTCACATCTCACTCTTTCAAATTCAAATTTGATTCAATTTTTCATACAAAAGTTACTTTAAGGACGGAAAACGAAAGGATAAGTATCACCATAAGGCAGTGCTCAGTATTTTTCATGGACAGGACTTCAATCGTTAAATTTACAACTCATTTGTCAGGAATGCTTTGCTCAGCAACTTTCGCAAAAATAGTCATCCTACAAAATTTTATCCGCAGACTCGGCGATTTTTTAATGATAACTATACTTTTTAAAACGCAATGAACATAACAATCACAGAAAAGAACTGCTCAGTACTGAACTTATGATCACAATAAAAGACCTCTTTCTGAAAAGCTCAAAAGGGTAAATATCGTTTGAAATAACAAGCAGGAGGTGGAAGTAAAATTAACTCGAAACTTTTCACACTGAAAAAGAAATTCTCTTTTCCTTTCATTTTTGTCCGTTTTTGTTTCCATATCCGTCTGAAATTCATTTTTGTCTCACAACGGTAATTTTATTTTGAAACGTTTGGCAAATCCTTTGTGCAGTATTGTATAATACTCTTCGTAAATAGACTTCATTAAATTCTTTACCTTGTAAGATTATGTGCTCCTCAACCAGTTATCACGGATAACCCCGCCTTATTTACCAACTGAATATATGTCAAGCACGTAATAAAGCTGGATAACGACCATATCCGGGGGGGACTCCGCATATGAAAGGGGTGGGAATGCTCGTCGGAAATTTTGAATTAAACCCCTAAAGGATACCGATCTGGGCGGGGCCCAAGCTTTTTTGACCCCTAAAAGAGACCATGTTGAAACACAGACGATATATATATATTTCGTGTGCAACCCTAAACGAGACCTTCAGGGCTAAATGTGATGGCGTTTTGCCCAGAACACCTTAAGTGAGACCAAAATCCGAAATTTATACCCCTAAGCGAGACGACTAGCATCCCCACCCCTTTCATATGGGGAGTACCCCCCGGGACCATATCGCCGGTGTTTCAATTGTTTAACTGCCTTGCTTATTCTGTCCACGTTCGTCTGTCTTCCCAGTGATATCACTGACATAAACTAAAACCCCTTACATAACAAGTCCATTATTGTAATGACTACCCCTTCCCACAATAGCAAAAGAGTTTATGAATAGATTAGAACTTGAAAAGGCTTGAACTGCACTCCACAGCAACATATAGAAACCGACTTCTCAGTCCCTTGACGACCCAAATCAGACATTTGAAGATACTTTTTTAAATATTTATTCTAATTTGTGATTATGTCAGAGTTCAACTGGTTCGTATCTAACAGAAAGCAAATTTCTTAAACAGACCCATGACGCAATTCTGAATTTTGGCTCCGTTTGTCATAAAATGAAACATTGGAACCTGATGTTTGCAAGTCACTGGGTAGTTTTTGTCTTCAAAAAAACGTCGATCCATTGCGCGTTATCCTGGATGCAATTTTTGGCATAAAGAATGTACTTACTTCAGCGAGCAGACATCTCATGAATAAATACACGAACAAAAATCAATATGCCATCAAACTATGGCTGAATTCGTCAATGACATAGTTCTATCCTTTCTTTTAAGGTGTTTTGCTAAAAACCAAAATTGTCGAAGAATAGTAAAAATATACTTGTATAACTTCAACGTTGGGTCTTGCCCAAAGAGAGTCTATTGTAACTTAGCAACCGAGTCATGTTACTCATTCGACAGCAGACATACAATAACTGATCCAACGCAAAAGACATGCAATGAAAATACCAGAGAAACGCTAGTCTCTCTTTAGTACTGGAGAGTTTAAGATATGTTGAATCAGTCTTTGGATGTGGGAAGGTCCCAGCTTTTGCAATCGCTTAAAAAAATTCATGGAGAGATTTCAAAAAGCATCACTCCGTGTCAAGACACTTAGAAAGCTGGTTTCATATGTAGTCACCACTGCAGACAAGAAATTGCAGATCAAAGCAATTATTGATAACTGAAAGTGAAACAGGAAACTCCCCTTGATTTTTCTTAAAACATCGGTTTCGTGATTATTAGCTTCATCGAAAGATGTTTAAATGACTATCAATGACGGCTAAGAACAGGGTAGGGTACATGAATTAATGAATATTGGGCAAAACTTCTCAAATGTCAAACACGGAAACGCTGTTGTGCTCAACTCGTTTTTCATGCTTAAAGCCTTTCTTAACTCTATAGTCCGTAATATCAAAATTCCAATTCTCATTTGTTGTCCCTATACTTTTCCCTTGAAAGTAGTGGGGAGAAGTTGTTAAAGTATCGACCAAATTCATCTTGTGTGATCATGTCCTTAATTCTCGTCACCGATCTGTTTTATAAAGCATTGACTTCACGAGGAGAATATTGATACTGATCACTCTTTGGGGTTAAAGAGTTAGGCCAATAGCCATTCAGTGAAAACTTGGCATCTGTACAACTACCAAAACAATGTACAATTCCCTACCTCTGTAGAACAATAAACGGTGGAAAAATTTTTAATGAAAACTAGCAATTGATAGACTCTCGCATAGTTTCGATAATTCTGAACAAACTAAAACATTACTTTCACAGAGGAAAAAATCGGCTCTTTCGGTAGTAAATGCACAAAAGGAGAAGGATCAAAGTCCCGAATACATTGGCAATATATTCAATATTTTTAATTTGCTTGGGTATCGCAGGTCTAAGTGAAATCTTTTGATGTAACACATTTTGATACTATAAGCATATACAGTTGTTGAAGAAATTTGTGCAACTGACCATGAGCCCATTCCAAAACCCGCTTACAACATCACTGATAGATTCTAACTGTTGACCAGCTTGCATGTTCTCTTTTAGCCTCTAAACTCTGGCTGCACGAGGCAAAACTTGATACTTCGCTTTGCGACGTCAGTTTACGACCTGTAGAAGTTTCAACTCAGTAAAAGACTTGAAAAAAGGTTTTAGAAAAACAATTACTAATTGCAACTGTTAAAATATTGGAAACATTAAGTCCGTTTGCAAGGAAAAATATTCAAGTAGCTTTTTAAACCATGAATAATTATAACAAAACATGACGACCTCTATAGCGGCTAGGGTGTTTCTTGCCTTAAATCGTTGATCTTCCAATAACTGAACTATCAGCCTGTCTTTCTGAAAATTTCTTTACGGCATTAAGTAAAAGATATTACTGGACAAAAAGAAAATACAGATACACGTGCAAAAACACTTACTACGGCTCAGTCTCTTAAGTGAATTTGCATTTGAAATCGTATACTAGCAGGATTTTCCCTGTAAATTCAATATAATAGGCACATATTGTAGGCCTAATATAAACAGGAAGTTATAAGCAGATCGAGAAAATATTTCTTGATTTTATCGGTATTAAAGGACAGATTGCCGATATCGAGTCTTGAAAAAGCGGGAGAGATGTTCTAATTTTAATTTGAATTTTGTGATTGTAATGTAAGGCATGGAGTTAATAAGAGATTGCAACGGTTGATTTTTCGGTTTTGGTAGATCAATATTTTGAAAAACTTTAACGTGCGAGGTGCAAAATTTGATGTGGTTTGAAGAGCAGCATTATTTGCCAACGGTTGCGAATTCAGCAAAATGCTGTGTTTCCATTCACGCAGGTATAAAATAACCAATTTAGGTAAATAATCTGTTATGATTTTTTTGCAAACTGGGATGGTGAAGTCTTTGCAAATATAGCTTTAATAAATTGGTAAGACACTTTTAATATTTAATACTTTGTTAAAGTTATGAAGTTATCAGTCGGAGATCCTATATTTTGGCAGCTTACCCATCCTCCGTTTGAATGAATCCAGTTTGAAAGACCTGAAATATAATTTCCAACCCAAACAATGATCTCCTCCACCTCTTGTTGTAAGCCATTAGTCACACAGTACTGCGCCATTTTTGCTCCAAACGCAAAGATTGCCACGATCCTACCCCAGTTAATTCCTTCGCGGAATACCTCGTCTGCAACTTGCACAAATTTCACTTGCGCTGAGCCGTTAACAACGTTAAGTCTGTTGCACATATTCGAAAGCACCATCGAATGGCGATCCTCGAGCTCGTCAGAAAGTCTTCGTAAAATCGCAGCCGTGCGTGTCGGCGGAGGATTCATTTTTCCAATGCGATACGATACAAGGTCGTGTGCGAGGTTTCGAGCTTCTTCAGAAATGCGTCTCATCTCCTCACTCATAGCGGTGTCTTGCACAACTCTTGTAGGCTGTAAACAACTCATAACTTTTATCCAACTGCAAATTTATGCTTTTTTGTGTTAATATTCGGCTTATTTTATCGTTTTATAGAGAGGCGTTACGCTCACGTTGTGAGGCCGTTCCTGATGAAAGCCGATAATTACCAGTGTGCGAGGTAAACCCTTCAAACGCCACCTGTTACGTGCACTGGACGGGTTTTCCATTCTGACTGGTTCTTCACGTGAAGTCGCTGCTCGTGATTGGTTGTTGAATGTCGCAAGTGTCAATCGATTTTTTTGTGGGCAGTATCCATGTTAATGTTCGATGCAAAGTAGCATCTCTTCAATTTGTTTAGTGACACTACTGCCAGAGAAACGTAATTCGTTTGGCTTGCACGAAGGTGAAATTGCGCAATGGATTCTTACAGTCACCCACGCACAGTGCCAAATTTAGATGATCGAGAAAAATTCCCGTAAAGGTTTTTCCTATTTCATGATTGTGCTATTTTTGGCTTGACCTTGAACAGTTAAAATAGTGCATCAAGGATACTTTTTCTCGTACGACAATGACAAGAAATTTAAATTAGAGAGAATCGTCATCGCCCTGCCGATATTGTCAAGCCAACCATACACTCCTTCACAGTGCCGGATTTCTTATGTTCCGCAGGAAATTATACTGTCATATACAATTACAGGAAGGGTAAAATTTTGCTATTTTTAGTTTGATCATGAAGAGCTAAATACAGCAATTATAAGGGTAGTCTCTTGCAATGATAAGAATTCAAATTAGGGATAAACACCGTCTCTCTGCCAATTTGTTTATGCACCCATCCATGCTCTTTTTAACTGTGAACATTTTTTAAGTTCGGTACCGGAATTTTCAATTGTATTACATGAGCTGCCAGTTATGAAGACTGTGTTCTAGATACATCTTTCTACCGGCCAACGGTCCGGAAAAAGCCCGAAACTATTTTGACTTTTCTTGTCGTAAGGAACAAAACGATCGAATCCATAAATTCATTTTTCCCACTAGAGTACAGACTCGATTTGGCCTCCAGCAATATATCTTAAATTTATATGCTGATCTTTCTCGTAATGATGGCTCAAAAGCAGAGATATTAAAAGCCCAAAAGAAAATTAATTTTTCCAACAAAAGAATTTTTTGTATAAGAATCAATATTTTATGACAAAAAAAAAAGGCAAAATGCAAACTTGCACGAAACCGTTATCTCTTAAAATCCTTAGTACAGCAAATACACAATACGGATTTTAGTCAAAAATCTGATTTGACTTGAAAATCGAAGGCTACCGATTGTCAAAAGTGTTAGCAGAATTTCTCAACAGTCGGTTTCTCCCTTTCTTATCGTGGTCACGACCTTGGAAGACCAAGAAGAAGAGCTATAGCTATTATTGGATCCAAATCAGGCATAACTACAAGGCTAAATTACTACAGCGGCGAAAAATTCACCATAGATTTTGCCAGACATTATTTGAAAGGCGAAATCTTATTATTTTTATTATTGTCTTAGCGCGAGAAACAGTTTTAATTCCTTGATTCAAACCACAAGATTGACTGTTTTATCGAGTCAGTATTACACACATATTTCTAACTGCAGGCTGTACGCATGCATTGGTACATTATAATGCACAGTATATACTTCGTATTCTGATTGGATGATTGGCTAGCTCAGAAGTAAATTGCATTTGTCATTCACCCAGAGCAAGCATGTCGCGTGCGATGGAGTATCGCGCAAAAACTGAATGTCTGTAACGTCATTGGAAAATAGACTGGAGGTTCCATATTGGAGGTAAAGTGCTGCACCATGCTTCATTTATCCTGATGCATGAGTTTTTAAAAGGCAAAATACAGTCAACTCTCGCCTTGCGGACACCCCGCTATAACGAACACCTCGATAATACGGACAACAGCTAAATCCCAGGCAAAAATAAATCACAGACGTTTGACCGAAATAAATTCCCGCTATTACGGGCTCTCGCTAATGAAGATATCAGATGGAGGTCCCTATAGTGTCCGCTTTAAAGGAGTTGACTGTAGTTTAAAATAAACACAAACACAACACATAATGCAAATAATCATTATGAATGCCCAAAGATTTTAATCAATTATCAACGAGCATTTAAAATTAGGATGTTTCTAATAAAAACATTGTACAACTGTTCGACTCTCTGTTTCATTCCCCTCTTCGGGCAAATTATAATTCAGTTTGTTCGCCTCATATCTTCATTCACGTTTTGAGGCATGTAAAACCGATTAGAAAAAGCGGTGAACTACACTGAGAAGGTTTTTTTCTGAAAACGATTTCTGCTGTTAAATGTCGGAACGGGCACTTTTTTGTCTCCTCGTGACAAGATGTCATCGATTGTGTTCGTGAGCCACAGCGATCCACGGCTGATTCATGAAAGAACATTGTACTCCCCTCGATTCTTCGCTAAAACGTTCACTACCTAATCAAACCTTCCAGGGATACTTAACTTTACACCTGCATGACGAGCTAATGAGTAACTTACCGTTACAGTTTAAAAGAATTTTCCTTCGCGCTCGCGACCGATTATCTACTTCAAACCCAAACATCAATACAACGTATGTCAAAGAACGAGCTCACGGCCCAGATTTAAGTCTGTGAACGCTAAGAAACTCTATGACAGGTTTATCTCAATTTACTTTTAGCGCTGGATTGAAAACGAATTTAAGACTTTCTTCATTAGCACTCACAAGATTATAAGATGTCGGCCGCCGTACATTTCACTTCTCGACACTTCGCTTCTGATCAGGTGTTACTCGGCGGGGCCTGGGAGCTGCTAACAAACATCCAATCCAAACAGCTTCCAAACAGCAGGCGTCCAAGTCGAGTTCTCATGTCAGAAGTAGGTACCAGCCCTGTGCGGGCAGCAATTAAATATTTCTGCCGTTGGCTCTTCTCTTCGCTTGCAGTGTTGTATACTGTGAGCTAAAAATAATTAATCAGCCCAGTGTCGCGCTTTCGGTGTTATTCGTGGACTAACCCAAGCCCCTCCAAATAGAAGCCCCCCAAACTCGTAACGCAAAAAACCCTCCGTTAAATCACCCCTCCAAATATAAGCCCCCGGGGGCTTGTACTTGGAAATTGCCCTGAAATACAAAGGAAAACAAAGCAATAACGGTACAGTAACATATAAATTTTTGTATTTGCCAAAGAACTACTACGTGTGCCCAATGACTGCAGTCAAAAAGTTTCACAGTTTATTGCTGTTTGCGTTGTTCACTCTTCACTCTTGGCTTGGATTTCCTCGGTTTATATTGACAAAGTACCTGCATGGCTGCGTTTTATAAGGTCTACGTCCTCAAGGCGAGTTTCAGAAAAACCTTTCTGCAAATTACTGGCATAAATTTTCCAATAGCCCAATCAATTTTGAGACGCAAATTTCCCTCCAAGTATAAGCCTAGCCGATTTTGAAACGCAAATTTCCCTCCGAATGTATGTAAGCCCCTTCAAATATAAGCCCCTCCAAAAATAAACTCCTCAAAAAGGGCCTTTGAAATAAGCCCCAGGGCTTATTTTCGGAATTTTACGGTATTAGACAAGGAACATATTTCTTTTCTATGGAGACACAATCACATCATAACTGAGAAAAGACCCACAACTCTTGGCTCGCCATGTTACACACACTCAGCCGACATGGACTTCAGTAAAATCAGTTATCGAAAATATCGGCATCCTCATCGTCACCATCAATATCATCATCATCACCATCATCATGGTCATCCCTAGCCCTTACATCGTCACTAAAGTTAACAGCAATGTTCATCTCCTAAACGGACGTAGCCTAGGCCATCGTGCGGTGAAGTGAAGTTCTCTTGTTTCGAAGCTACACTTAAGAATTCCAACAGCTCCTGTTTCACTGGGAGGTAGTTCTCTAACAAGTCTCTCATGAAGCGATCTTATTCCTCCTTGAAACTGCGACGTTAGAGATGACAGAGTGGGTATTCCTGCAAACGGTATGACAGATTTCTATCGAAAAGGACACCACCAAGCCTATTCGCTTACAACGCCCCTTCACTCTTCACCTTAACTTAAGTGAATTAACTTCCCGTCGTAGGCTTGTCCCGATTGTGCTGGTAAAATTGATAAAAGGTTGGAAACTTGCACAATCAAAAACCTAAAAGTTGCTTAAAAAATTGTCAAATATCCAAACACTTGCTATCTAAAAAAAGCTTTATATTTTCGTTCTTCACAATCTGAGTTGCTACATCGGTCAAGGAAACTAGTTTGGAACAAATATGGGCGAAATTTAATGATTGTCTTAAATCTAACCACAGGCAGCCCAAGCTCACTGCGGCATAATCTATAATACTTTGTATCAGAATTATTTTCTCTCTTTAAAATTAAGCGAATGCCAACAGCCCCTGAGCAAAACTTCCGTACTAAGCATCATAGAGCCGATGCGCGAGAAATTCTAGAGGCGAAAAAAATCTCTACTGATAAAAAAGAGCTAAGAAACAAGAACCAGTCAGAGCGTGAGATTTGGTGTATGACGTCATCACGTCATCAAAGGTGGTAGTGGCAGAGTTCTTTATCCGTTTATCCCAGGGCGTCGTTGGTTTGTCTGACGTTCCTGGGCATTAAATTAAAGGTGTCTCGAACCTGTTTATGTGCGCGTTGGTTATGTTTTTGAATCGCGTTTTTCAGCAGTAAACGATTTCACCGATTTCCATGATTGTCGGCGTCCATGATAAAGGATGGTGGAACTTTAAGAAAATGTTATTTATTTTCTTGCAGGTATAAAACGTTTGAGATATCAGTTTATATTTAAACTGCATTTTAACAAAAAATGTTAATAACTTCGAAATCCTACGACAGATTTTTCCCCTAACTTCAGCAAAAAGGCCTCAGAGCTCTCAAGTTTTATATCTGCAAGTTTGAAGTCAATCGTGACCATACAACTCGCTGCACAAAATTCTGGTTAAATTTAACCTTTAAATGCTACGCTAACACATTGGTGAAAGTTGACGTACAAATAGTGGAAGAGTGCTTACGGACTCTCTACTATCTGAAAGGGTGTTCTTACCCAAAGCTTTATTGCAAGAAAACACGGGGAATACAGTTCGCAATACAAGAAGAACAACTTTATGCTGAATGCAGGGTGAGATTAAATAACTTCTGTTTGTCAGAGTCACTATTTACAATAGATTTGTCATTCTCTTTTCGAAAAAACTCTCAGCAAAGCAAAATATAGCATCTACGGAAATCTCCACCAACTTTTAGCACCGAAGGTTACCGTTTTGAGGAGAAATAAAGCCACCAACTCCAGTTCTTCTAACCATCCATTTTAAGCTGTAATGGAAATTCTTGTACTTGGTAATTTATTCAACCTTAGTATATTTGGCATCACATTCGCACGGTAGTTTGCCATTGTGGATATAATGAGAAGAATAAGACGATTATCATATTTTTCTTCATCTTTATCCCCAAGTGGCAAACTTCTCGTGTGAATATGATGGCAAATCTAAAAAGCTTGAAAAAATTACCAAATACAAGGGTTTGCATTGCTGTTGGTAAGTGGATTGTAAGAAGTACTGGAGTTGATGGCTTTATTTCTTCTCAAAACGGTAACCTGCGACGCTAAAAACTCTTGAGAGTTTTTCGTGGATGCTATATTTTGCTTTGTTGAGATTTGTTTCGAAAAGAGAGGGACAAATGCAAAGTAAGTTTGATGAATACAAGTTCTTTATTCTTACCTCGCATTCAGCATAAAGTTGTTCTTCTTGTAGTGCTAACTGTATTCTCCGTAAGTTTCTGATTATTTCTACGATTTCTGTACAGACCCGCCTTTCTTTTATGCGGGACCCGCGGAACCGTGCGACTTATTGAACGGTAAATTGTGCAAGTCAATTTTTGACCTGATCAGAAGATGGTCAAATTTTTTTTACCGTTACGGTTCCACTTTGCATTGACTCGTGACATGCAACATCTGAATCGGACAAGTTTCTTTTGCACAGTTTGCGCGGTGAAAGCCTGGCCCCGGTTGTTCAAAGTTAGATAGTGCTTTCCAGCGGATAAGTATTTGGGAATCCAATTGAGTTTTCTACTGGATAGAGATTTATCCAGTGAATAGTGTTTTCCACCTCTTAATCAACGGGGGCCTGGAGCCTAGTTAAGCGCCTTTGATAAGTCGGGCTTGTGTAAACAGTACTGCAATCTGTAACAGAATTTCCACGGTTCCGTGTAAACGGGTTGCATAGATAAAAAAAAAAATCGTTAGTAGACGAATTTCTTCACCCGTGCGACCTATTCCGTACAGATTGTGTAAGGAAATCAGATTCGATCCTCTTCCCTCATTGCGTCACTTAGCGAAAGATAAGTCTCTGCCGTTAGTAATTCTAACTCATAAAGTAAGAAAGGTAGCGAACCTTAGCGCAATGCCCGGTAAGGGTGGGTCAGGGGATCCCTAGGATAGGCGGTGTTTGCCTCATCTTAAAACCTCACCCTTTGGGAAATAAAATTAACTGAATCCACACCCTTATGAAGTCCAAAGCCAAAACAAAAGTACACTAAATACAACGTAAAATTGTGTTGACATGTTTGGTACCTTATAACAAAGGGCCACAATTCCAGAAATGAAAGGCTCTAACCTGAGCGTGTAAAAAGAGGGTGTTAGTTTTTCACTCCAAGTCACCGAAGGTGCAACTAGCAGAATTCGGGCCCGAAGGCAAATTTTAAAAACAAAACCTGTAGAATAGTAACTCAGTTTCTAGCTTCAAAACCAGTCAGTTTTTGCTTTGTTAACTGATAGTTTCATTGTATCATTTTCAAAGTTATTGAAACTTCGATCTTGAATGTAAATATGGCAAATGTAAACAGCTTTCTGGGCCCGTCCCCGCAATCTGAATCCCTGAAACAGGCTAGAGAAATGGACCCCAGGCGAGCTTCCCAATTCTTCCTCAACTTCATCTTCTTTATCATTATGCACTATTTACATCAATTACAACTTGTTAATACAATAATCCTTTTTACAGAAAATATATATAATACATGATAAAACCAAGGAACAATGAAAAGGATGTGTGAGTGGCAACCAGAGTAGCCACTGGCTTCCCGTGATAGGCCGAGCGAGAGGATTGGGAGGCGCGGTGCAACTTCGTCCTCAGGGCTTTTCCTCTAGAAAATGGGAAGAAAGGCCCTAACGGCGAGGTTGGAGAATGCGTGTCGTGATGTCCAAATGCATGTCTGTCCGATAACTCGGTTTTTGAATTTAATTAAATTTCGTTACACGCCTAGAAATGAAAATTAGCGAGAAAAGGTTTGCGCAGCGTTCCCATAAACCGTGAAAATATAAAATAAAAACGTAAAAAAATTATTCCTTTGATGTGTTTCCATTTAAACGTGCAAATATGTTTCATGTACCTCTGTTTCAATTAAACTGTATGCAATAAGTCAGGTTTAGTCTATTTTGTCACTTAAGAATAACGTCATGGCGAAAACTGAAACTTTTGCAAAAACCAATCTCGTTCCGAGGGCCTCATTTTCTCACTTATGTCTTCAGAAAAGCCCTGGGGACGAGCTAGGTGCCAAAACTGCTCTTGAACTCTGTACGTTGCTAAATTCTGGCCAACTTCGCGCCTTCGCTGCATTTACTTTATAGATTACTTTGGTAATCGTGGCTACGACAAAAATTTCCTCAAAATCCAAATACGAAGAGCTTCTGACGTAAATTCCTTTCACTGACGCACTAAAATCAAAGGCTCCTAGGAGCGAGCGCATGGATGAATTGAATCGTAAACGAGAATGGGTGCAAAGTGCCACTGCTCTTGAATTTCGTGATTAAATTTCGTTATTGTTGACAACCTAATGTTAAAGATTATCACCTCTGTATTTATAGTAACTCAGGAAGGCTTGAGAAACATTCCGTTTTGAAATTCATTTGTTTTAAACTGCGTGGGCACTGTAACATATTCACTTTCCGGAAAGGATCCTCCCTAGTTTTTTTTTTTATATTTCATGACTTTCTCTGTGTGTTGGTTAAGTGATAGATCATGTTTACATTCTTTAGCATTTGGTTTTTGGCATCTGCCTTTTGGCATAAAGTGTCGGTTGTGAAAAGCATTTCGTATTTCGTCAGACACAGTCGAATGTCCGATTGCATGTGCACCTGAATACTCTAGAAACTTGTTATCGACGCAACATTTTATTTAACGCTTTTTACTCGTAAAATAATTTACTTCCTCATGTGAAGGTCAACGTCGCTTTACAATTCGAGGATCTTTTCTTCGTAGCTAAGGCTCTTTGGCTTATTCGCTCTTCGCTGAACGAAATCCCATCGACAGGCTTCTATAGTTCTTTCACACTCCTGTCGATAGCATCTTCTCCGGGCATCTTCTCCATATCAAGTAATATCGGGAACAAATGTGCACAATTCGCCCAAATATACAACAATGATCCACGCTCAATTATTTCAAAGTCCTTTTAACAATTCCAAGTCCATCATTCCATGCAGATGATATTTTCAGTGTTCTTTAGAATATTTCCATTTATACAAAACCCATCTTCGGCTGGCTACTCTTTTGTGTCGGGAAAAAATGTACCCCTTACTAGTACCCCCTAGAATATGTCAAACATATGTGTAAAAGGCACTTGGAACAAAAGTAATTCTAAGTAAGGGAGGTAATAGTAATGTGTTTAATTTGACTTTAATTAATAAATTAATGAGAATCGAGTGAGTGAGTGAGTGATCGAGTGCCATTCGAGTGCCTCCAAAAGCCCATGGCATGACTACGTCATCCATGAGCTAAAAACAAACCCAGGACATGGATTGGTATTTTTATATACTCCCTTCGTCATTACGTATAATCCAGTATTATCTAACATAGCGCGCGTCATTCACAAGTACTCTGGCCGCCTACTCTAAAAACCATCTGTGACTAGTTCACTGATAGTGACTGTCCCTGTCAGAGCCCAGTTACCGAATAACTTCATTCTCATCAGGATCCCGGGCTGCGTTGGTTGCTTTTGGTGCAAAATTAGGAATTGTACCTCCTGTCCCTAAATTGAACTGTTGAAATCCGGTGATCATTTCAAACCTCCCATAACCTGTACTCAGTGTTATTTTGGTACATGTTTCAACGTCGCCACGGTAACTGAATAAATTTACTGAATGAGAGATTAGGGAAACTAAACTGCTTCGCCCTCAAGGCCGTTTTAATGCACACAGACCACGGCGGTACTTCAGCCTGGTTTTCGTGTCGGGAAAATCCCAGACGATCGGGGATTTTACCGTTTCCCGACCGTCCCAGATTTTGCCGACTAATGAAAACTCGAAATCGTAGATATCCCCGATCGTCTGGGATGGACGGGGACAAATCTGGAGAATCGGAAGCGTTTCTATTTTCCCGACGTGTCCCAGATTTATGCGATGGTAGGCGATCATTCCCGACACTGAATGAAAACTCAAATTTGTACCGACGAGGACGTCGGCGATGGATTTCGTTCCTTACCGATCCCTTAAATCGCTGGGCTCCAGTCGCCCTATCACAAATAAACATGGCGTCTCTCGAGAATCTGGGACAGACTTCTGGCGATTATCCGATATATCGGCAAAATCTGGGAAGGTCGGAAAAAAGTAAAATCCCCGATCGTCTGGGATTTTCTCGACATATGAAAACTAGGGCCGGGTTGTTCAAAGCCGGGTTAAGATAACCCTGCAGGGTTAGTGAGAAATTTGAATTCAGATATAGCTTAAAAAGCAACAGTCTGATTCTTTTTATCTACTCTTTGGCGATTGAATGCTCTAAAAAAATTGAGAAAATTATCCAAGAAAATACTTTTGAACAAAAGAAAAAGAAACCTTGATTAAAATTTAACCCCGGATTAGCGCTAATCGGCCTTCGAACAACTGGGTCCTAGCATGTTCCAAGCGTTCAGATAGTGGAGAGCGGTGCGAAGTAAAGAAAGCGATGAAAAGTAGAGGGGGACTTGGGAGAGAGGTGCGTGCGCTTTTATTTTTTCGCGCCCCTCTTCGCACCGCTCCCCACTATCTGAACGCCTGGAACAGGCTACTGGGTCCAGGCTTTTTTAGAGGAGCTGTGTCACGAAATTGTGCCAAATAAGGTAATTACAAAATGCCCGTTAAATTACGAGAAACATAAACATAACCGCTTAAAACTTTAAAGGAAAGTTGAAATAACATAACAGAAACAACAGATGGCACGGATGGGCAAAACTGAAGAAGATTGAAACGGATTGAAATTAGGGTTTTTCAAAGTTGATCCCGGCTGCTTGCAACTTCAAAAATAATGCTCAGAAGACATATTTGTTTGTCTCGGATCTCTGATTTTGTCATTTAACTGTAATTTCTTTGCTTACTTTAAGTTCCATAGCGATTGAGGGTGAGTGAGTGGCAAAATTAAACAAAATGAATTAGACTGCCGTGACACAGCCCCTTCTTCTAATTATATCCATGCAGTGGTTGTAAACACTTTCTCATTATAAAACCACTCCAACATGTTCTACTCTTTAGGTTCTCTTTTTGTTTTGTTTTTAATTGACACTGGACGTGATTTTTTCTTCTCAGGAAGGCGAAAGAAACGCACATATTGACATATTATCATTCTCTCTTGACATTATCCTTAATAACTCGGTCAGGACCTTTTCGCCTCAAGGTATGAATAAAGGTAATGAACTATATTATATCTTCTGTTATTTTTTATTGTTATTTCCCGTGGGTAGCCGTGCCATACAGCGTCACATGAGATGTAACTTTCTTTGATTGTTTCACTATAAAGTATGTATTTCTGTAAATTGCGTGAGTTGTCCTCATATAAAACCCGATAAAGAATGGTACTGGCCAGTCGGAATTTCGTAACTACTGTCTATCCACCTTCCAGTTGTCCGCGGTTTTTGGCCAAAATTTACAATTTTTATCAATTCTGAACTTCGGCGATTCAGTTATTCCAGTGGTTTTCTTTTTAATTTTTTGCATATCAGTTCTGCAAGGATCCATACGTTTAACGGCCGATTCGATTTGCTTGTCTTTTGTTACTACTGAAGGCCTGGCCGAGTGTTTATTTGACTTGAGATCAGGCCTTAAAATAAAAGTTCCTTACCGCAATTGAAAGTCTTTTTTTAACTTTCCAAACTACAACCTTTTTGTTTGGTGTAATTGGCCAATGGCACTTAAGGTAGTTTTCACTTTCGATCAGGGTTTTGCCGATGTCATTTTCTTTAGAGATCCATTTTTAAAAACTTGGGTCCTTACTCAGCAAGTCGACTTCAGGTCAAGAGAAATTATATCTTGGTTAAAGAGACTTATACAAGATAACCTGTCATTCAAAAATCACATGCCCCTAACATGGTTTGTTTCACAGGCGTGTACGATCACGTTCTTTCGCAGAAACTTTAAGTTCCGCAAGTTCAATGTTTATTCCGTAAAATTGAGTATCAGGGAGCCAATCAGGACTCCTCCTCATTATCAACAACCAATCAAAAAAAGACATTTCCGTGACTACGTCATACGGAGTTTCCCTTGGGAGGGCACGCTCTACGTCACGTTCGTCGGCGATGAAGTAAGACTTCCTTATTTAAAACAACAAAACATATAAAAGCGTAACACACTGTCCTCAAGGAAAACTAAACCAGTTATCACAAGAGAAAGGTCAGAAGGAACTAATAGAGGCGTTAAGCCTTCAACTGATACAAAACGAAGCCCTCTGAAGCAAAGAGTCGTTTTTTAGGTGAGTCTAGCCCCTTTTTCAGTCTCGTCACGCAATGTGCTTCTATTTTACTATATTCCTATTTCTTTATGTCTGCGATGTTGCTTTGATTACCTCAAAACCAACGCTTTTGTGCAGTATCTTTTCGTTTATTACTTAAAAAATACAAACATTCTGAACCTTTTTGTAGTATCGAGAAGTTTCGATGAAAGATAATTTAAAACGATTAAACTACGAACGGTTGTTTGCACTGTTCGTGTTCATTATTTCAAGACTTCGATTTTTAAGTTCGTCATGCGGAATCCACCTAACTATATTTTCTGTAAATGACGTTATCTCGATTTTTGACGTTATATTTCTCAGAACTTGATTGTTTTTCTCAGAACTTGTTTGTTTGTTTGTTTGTTTTTTTTTTTGGAATTATGGTTCAGTAAACGAAAGCACGACTTGAATCTCACAAGCTATATTTATTATTCATCTCGCAGGTTTGATGGGTTTCAAGCTATTCAAGAAAACAGACAGCAAATCTGAGACCCGAAGAAGATCATTTAGCTTTTTGAGGCGAAGAAGTTGTTCTCGCGAAGAAAGAAGAAGTGAGGACTTGTTAAGACCAAGGAGGACCGGAGAAGGTCAAAGCCCGGAGGTGAGAAGATCGCAAGAAGTAGCTTCCGCTTTAAGGAAGATCGGAGATGAACTCAACAATAGCACTTTGAGTCTACATTCAGCAGCCACCACATAACGAACGGCAAGAAAATTCATCGGGGATATAGGTGTGAAAGAAAAAGAAAATGAGGAGACAATCTTGAGGCCATGCAATAAAAAGCCAAGGTGGCGTCGTACTACATCTAACTATGACATACTAATTTGAACTGTACGGAATTCAAGGTCACGAACATCCACCAGACGTGTCTAATGGCACTTTGCGAAATTTTGCTTCTGCTGATAGAAGAGGGAGATACTGACAGTGTCAATATTTGTTGAATTACTGACGACTAGTGTACCATTCGAGTTTGATGTAATTAAAAAGATGAAGTAGTTAATCGCTTTTGCGTCGTCTTGTGCGTCACGTACCCTGTAAATCTCCTAGAGACCGGAAGTTGGGGAAAACTTCCGGTAACTTTCGATAATGTACCACTAAAAATCCAAGTTTGTTATGAAGATTGCGACGTTACTCTAAAATACGTGCTTCAACATAATATAAAGGAAATGCTCCAAACCATCCTTGCGTCATCGACTGACAGCAACAGTTGTAATTAAACTTTCAATTCTTTCGAGACTACTTTCATTGCCCGATTCAACTTACTGATTCGTAACTCCATCTGATGAATTTTGATCTTTTCTCTTCCAAGTGACTACCTTCAAACTGGTGTCACGATCGAAGATTTTGTCCTTTTTTAGCCAAGCAAACAGCTAATCCTTTATTCAGCATGGTTAACTAATTTAGATGTTACAGCTAGTTTTCATTTCCGTTGACCTGTACGCTTGTGAAGTCATAAGTTTTAACTGTCATAGACAACTTTGACATTAAACTTGTGAAGGGGGAAATGATCTTTCGATCCGGACCATACCAGAAAGAGCACGATTTAGTTAGGCAGGTCAGAGAAAAACGAAGACAACAACATCAGCAGCAAAAACATGTAAAATTGACCCCTAAATTCTAATGAAAATCTTGTTCCTTTGACCCTCCACTTCCTTCATTTTAATGATCTTTAATATCACAATCATTTAGTTTTAGCAAAAGCTTTTTCCACCGATATGAAGCCTCGTAAATGCCCAGCAAGAGAGAGAAAAAACCAACCCTATTGGTTCTAACAATAGTGCTGATTTCCTTTTTCACTCCTTTAGTAACCAGGTTAGTTCTTTCACCCATTGCTCAGCAGTACTCTGTTAGATAGTATTGAAAAGTTCATCAGGCTCTGCTGTAAAAGCTGTTATCTTTGTGGTTACAGTGCTGCTCTCTCTTAGACGGAGACATGGTGCCAGTTCCAAAGGTGTCTGTCTTAGAGACATGTCCATCTTATAGAGAGTCAACTAAAAGGAGTAAATAAAGTTAGCGACCAACTCTAGGTGTCTGTTTTAGCAAGGTCTCCATCCGGGGGGAGGGGAGTACTCGTGGGAATTCGGATCATACGCACCCACCCCTCCCCTAAACCAACATTTTGCCATAAGTGAGAACTAAGTGTCAATGTTGGTTTAGGGGAGGGGTAGGTGGGCAGTTTCCCAGAAACGTATAATGATTTGGGAATTCTTTGTGGAGGTATACCGCCCGGTTCTCCTATTTCAGACCAAAACATGTCATTTTGCAAACCCGTTTTCAGACGTGGCCCCTAAGAAATTATGTCATCATTACTTAGATAAGAACAGCAACAAAAAAATATTTCTTAAAAGCCATTTCGAATTCGCATGTTTCTCTATCTTTCTTTCTCATTTGGAATTGAAACGATAAATACGTTCAAACACTCCTGTAGTTCCCTCGAAACCCATACTCGATTCCAGACCAAAATGGGCAAAGTGTATACCAGTTTTAAGACCAACAAGGCGCAAAAACCCTACCCTTTGGGGTGGCACAAACCTGTATAGCTTATATAAGGGAGTACCCCCGGGGTCTGCATCTAATAGTGGTGTCCATTAATTAAGAGAGTCACGTTGACTTAAGTGCACACTTAATCTTAACAACCCTCATTGTGGTCAGTCATGAGAGCTAAGCTAACCCCTAAATGGAGGTTGAATTTAGGTTTTGAGACCCAGAAAAAATGTTCCTTTTCCCCTGAATAGAGGTGTCCCTTCAACAAAGGTAACAGGTACGAAGATTATGTGAACATTTTTCCGGAACCAAATTTTGTGTCCCCTGGATGGTGATGTCCCAAAGAAGAGGTTCTAGTGTTGATGTGTGCCCTGTAGGTTCTCAAACCTTTACCCTATTTACCCCTCTAAGACATAAAAACCATTATTTTAATGAAACCGTACTGAAGGATATATTGGACAAAAATTTAAAAGAGTTTCAACATGTAGGTATGTAAAATGGCAAACACATTGAACAATAAATTGTACTTCATATTTCGTTTATTTTTTCAAAACTTTACTTCTTTCATACAAAATTTCCGTTTTTGCTATTTACAACACCGTCATTTAAACTGAAATAGGATATATTTCAGTGAAACATGGGTAACTGACAATGATGCCATCAATGGCTGCTTGTCACTACTGGTTCATTTAACCTTGAGCTTTCGCAAAACAAAACACAATATCCAAAGTAAATAAAAAAAACTAAACTCAACAACTGAAATCCTATGTACACACCAGTTCCAAAATTCTACCGCTTGTGAGCTTTTATTTTATTTTCTTGACTTGTTCTGTCAATCTCAGAGACGTCCACTGTAACTTCATGTGATAAAGAACCTTGTAATGTGATGGGGGAGGCTGCCTTGAGATAATCTGAATTGTTCAAATTAAATGGAGGTGTCTCTGAAACATCTTCTGGTTCAGTTGTGTACTCTTCGTTTACTTGAAGAAGTGTGCGTGATCGGACTGCAAATAAACCAAAAAATAATGAATGACGAAGTGTGCAAGTGTTTGACCTGATCAGAAGTAGGGCAAAATTTTTGACCTGTACGGTCCATTTTAGCTTGTGTTAATACCCGAACCATGCAAGTCTTTGCAGAGTTTGCACATTAAAAGCCTAGAGCCTAGTTAGGTGTCTTTACTAAAGGCCATTCCAATGATGACACCAGCAAAAATTTGTTCAGACTCGTGTTAACAGTGCTGTAACAGAATTTGCATGGCTCTGTGTAAATGGTTGGCACCAGTAAAAAAATTTTTCCTGACCTGTGTAAACAGGGTCTGAAATAGCCATCTAATTTTTATTGGCCACTTTGAGGTAGCCCAGGAGACTGGGTAACTGTTGTCTCAAATTGCACCATGGGACTGTTTTTGTTAAATTGGCTATGAGAGGGTTGCCTAGGAAACTGGGTTAAAGTTCATCCCCAGGCCTGTCCTATTGTCAAATTTAGCATAACACAGGCTCATTCTCGAGTCCATCAAATACTGGTTGTCTTAATGTGGTGGACATATTTACACAGTTTCCAGAAAAGAAAAAGTTAAAATAATGTGATCATTTGCCAAGGTGGTCATTGAGGCAGGGTTCCATAGTTAAGTTTTGTATGCTGGATAGACACTTCTTTGAAACACACAGCTAGTATTAGTCCCCATGAAATTAGTTCATAAAAGGATATAGCTTTCCCATTACCCCTATTTAATTTGTGAAAGGTTCAATGCCCTTGAGTTCATCTCTCTGGTTTCACCCTCTCTCACACTGACGCTCCTACTGAAATAATGACTCACCAATAGCTGGAGCATATTTTGCCACAGTATCTTTCTGCTCTCCCAAGTTCATATTGTTAATAGGAAAAAGGACCAGACCAAAAGCCAGAAACAGCACCATCAGACATGTGCCAGCCTGGGCTTTTGTCGGGTGGGTAGATGCTACCAGTGCTTGGAGCTCTTTCAGTTGGTCAAGAAGAGACCTAAAAGAACATTAATTTTGGAAGCCTCATCAGTCTACTGGCATATTTTACAAGTACCAAATTATTGATAAAAATAATAATGATGATCATTTTTAAGACATAACAGTTTCTTTTTCAAGCATGAAATTATTGTTTTCCTTTAGGTATTACAATAGCCATGCACCCTTTTGTTTTTTTTTCCATGCAATTTAATGATTAGAAGTGAACCTGGAGAATACTAAATTGACCTCATCCCAGAATGAGTCTCCAATGTTCATTAATTTGTTTTTCATTACCTGGCCATAAGCTTCAGCCTCAGCCATTCAACAGGTAAATTTATGTACCCATCAAAGGAATCTGAGATGGACACTGACATGTAACTCTTTTGCACAATTACCAAATCAAAAAAATGTGGCAACTCACTTGTTTTGCTTTTCCAAATTAGCCACCTTCTTTGTTAGATTATGGTTGAGTTCTGTGCAGGCTTTTACCCTAAAAAAAGAATTTCATCTGGTTATGATGTGGTTCAGTATTATGTTCCATATTGTTTTGAACACATTATGGTACACTACTACACCTACAGGTAAGAACAAAGGAAACTAAAATTTAGCTGCAGAGATGAAAATAACCTACAACAAGTGTCCTTATAATTTTAAACTAATCAGGCAATCATATTTTGTTTAGGTCAGGACAACTTTAGACCTGGCATGGTTCAAATGCATTCATATCATAAGTACATTTAAATAAATTCAACAAACCTCTCCTCCAATCCCCCAACATAATCTTTCTTCTTCCGCCTACTTTCTTGCGCAGATTGCTACCAACAAGAAATCAGTTCAATGTCAGACAAGGGCTAGTAATGGCTAAAACTTACCAAACTTGACAATTCAAAAATTTGTTACATTGAAGGAACCTTCATGTATCAAAAAAAAAAAAATGATATTGAATTAACTTGGCATTAGCAAGTCACATACCTTGTTCTTAATTTTCCTTCTAACTTTCTTTAAAACTTTTTCTTCAGCCTGCGATGTTAAAAAAAATGGAAAGGTAAAGCTATACAATAAGTATGAATTTACAAAAAGAAGTGGATGATGTTTCATTTAATGTCGTGTAAAATTGCAACAATTGCTGTGAAAATAAAAGCCCATTTTGTTTTAAAATTTCTTTACCTTTGTCAGTGGCATATCTGTGGGCAGTGTGACCCCTTCTAATTCCAACAATCTCAGCTCCTCACTTGTTAGCACAAGTGTCTTTGACTAAATCAGCAAAAAAAATAAGATGAGTTATTATTAAGATGGAACCCTGTAAAATGTAAGTAGTACACTTAATTTACAGCTATCTCGCCCATGCTCCTATTAAGGAAATTATGAGGAAAGCTGGCGGCCTCTTCCGGATGAGAGATACAGACCCGAGATAGAGTAGGGTACCTGAAAGAGGAGCAATGAAGCAGAGAGTGAGCAAGGAAAGGTGTAAAGCCATATATAGCAACCAATAAAGTGTATTCTCTTGAAGGTGATAAAGAAGATTATGAATGTAAGGTGTATGTGTCTTATATAGTCGCTTGGGCGAGACCGCTGTAAATACTACCTCTAATGAGCAATTATTTATTTCATGTTCTCTGTATTGACAAATAATTTTACATATTATGCATGTTACCCCACTGGTACATTGTATGTAGTGATGGGGAGGTTATTTCATGAGAGTTAAGGCATAACATTTTTTTGTTGAAAGAAAACTGGGTGAAACAATAGCAGGTATAATAAACACATTTCACAGGTCAAGAGGATGGAACTGACTGAGCCAAACAGTGTTTCCACAGCAGCTTGGATGGTGATTATTAGGCCTATGAGACACCTGTGTCTTGTTTATTTATCTGTAGCACAGTAACCTTAACTGTGATCATTTATATGGGTAAATAATATTGTATGTACAGTGGCACTTCATAAAATCGACATGTGTGAGCTAGGAAATCCTAGGGTCAATTTAATAAAACTTTTACACGTGTAATTTACAAGTGCAGCCATTGTTCTAGAGTCTGAGAACTTGTAAATAACACGTATAAAAGTTTTATTAAATTGACCCCTGGTTGTTTTAATGAGGTGGTTGTACCAACAAGGTTTTCACCTACATAAAAAAAATGAGGACCAAGCCTCGGCCAAAATACTGTAGTTATGATATCAAGGTAGTTGAATACTTCAAAAATTCCTTATGTAGATTATCAGTGCATTCAAAGCAGGTTGTCAGGTATCAATGAAACATGAATCTCTTTCAAGTGGAACAAACTTCTCCTACACATTGCCTCAGTAACGTGACGAGTCTGGTAAGGAGAATCTGTTTCTTAATCCAGGCTTCGAATGGTTAATGATAAAATGACTGCAGACAATAAAACAGTGTCCCTACACTTACTCGGTTAATAAGAGAGATAGTTGGTTGGCCTGCAGTTGTTGTTGTTGTCGTTGTTGTTGCTGTTCTGGATGGCATGACTGTCACTGTACATGTAGTTGCAGGTGTTACAGAAGTTGGCAGACAAGCTGTGGTGATTGTTGTCAACTCTGAATTGTCAGTAGTTCCTTCAAAGTCTGGTAAATCAATATCAACATTCCATCCTACAAAGACAACCATGAAGAACCACTGAGCAAATAGATAATAAAATGAATATTTCTATCACTGGTACTGGGACTCAGATATTATGGTATAAGTTGGATGGTATAGCATGATGCTGATGGGGGAAACTATAAGAAAAAAAATGGGAGGAATGGCAGGCATAGCTTTAAATAAACATTGATAATAATGATGCTTTTTACTGGACTTTAGGACACAGACTTTATGCAGCTCTGCCTGCCTCTTCTTCCTCATCAAACTCTCCTTCCTCCTCAACTATTGCATCCCGATATTGTAGGTGCTCAGAAACAAGATGCTGGATAATTCAGCCTCAGTGAAAAATATATCATTTTCAATTTTTATCTTTTCTCAGAGTGGTGTCAGGGCAAGAAACTTTCTTTTCAATTCACTTGTCCCTTGGGACAAGTACAATGTGTATTTTGCTTGTCCGAACCACAAAACTACTTGTCCAAAAATAGACAACCACAACAATACTAAAGGGTAATATATAAACTTCATATTTCATTTTAGCTCATAGAATTAAAACTAACAGAACTCCACAAATTGAAAAAACATATCTTTTGATACATTTGTTTTAGTCATTGTGTTTACTTTTTGAATGGGCTGTTAAAGTTTCTCTTCTGAATCCTTGAACTCCATCT
The DNA here is from genome assembly GCF_958299795.1 of Porites lutea. Lineage (NCBI taxonomy): Eukaryota > Metazoa > Cnidaria > Anthozoa > Scleractinia > Poritidae > Porites > Porites lutea. The sequence continues at coordinate 25,641,036 of NC_133205.1, read as the reverse complement.
CCACATCCAATGTACATTGGGCTGCTTTTGTCAGCTAATTCAGCATACTTTCTACAAGTTGAGCAGTACATTTTGTTTGTTTCTTCTTGATACACAACCCAATCGAACTCTTTCTGCCACGCTGGTTGAAACTTTCTTATGCGCTTCGTTTCATACTTTTTCTTGTTATCTTCACTTTTTTTCTTTTTGGAATGAACAACATTGCTAGTACCATCATCAGCATCATGTGTTTCCGGTGCTGACCTCTTTAAAAAGCTAGTAAGTGTCTACTGAGACAAAGACATGACGCTTGAAGAAAAGCGCTGAAACTTGCTGAAACGTGACTGACAAGCAAGTGCAATATCGTGAGCCTGCTATTATGTTGTACAGCAGGACTCACATGGAATTTAATGGCGGCACCTCGCACGACAAAATCAAACACACAACGTAAACAAAATGATATTTTATTTTACTTTCTGTAAGAGCTACTTATTTTTTAGAGCACTTAGGTTATTAATTACGGAAAGAATATTTTATTATATATCCAAAGAAAACAGGTAAGTATAGTTTCTTGACTTTTTTTAAGTTGGACCTCTACAACTCAGTCGTCCATTCGGACAACTGGGATCACGTTTTTCCTTGTCCGAATGGAAAAGTTACCCATCCCAGACGTTCGGACGGCCCAAGTTTCCTGCCCTGCGGCATGAAATACCACCATGAATATACTTTCCCTTGCAAGAGGCCACCTTTAAAAGTAATAATACCGTTGACGCAAAAATATATAAAAATACGCTGTTCAAAATACCTCCAAGATCTATGGTGAAGTCTTCTGTGCTATGTGCAACACCAGGTGATCCTGTTGTTGAGCTGAGAATCTCACTCAATTCCACGTCATCTAAAGCATCAGGGCTGGGTGTCATGTATGAGTCTGATGATGTGCTCTCACTACGTGGTGGAGAACCATCACCAAAGTTTGTGAATTCTTGTCCAAACAAAAGACTGAGGATGTCATCATCATCACTGTTAGCAATGTTACCCTTGAAAATGAAGAGAGTATGCTTTACTGAAGATTCGAAGTAGTGCCATATCTTTTTAAAGTGTATTTTAACATAAATTCCATTCTACTGCCATTTTATTTATGTACCTGATCGCAGATTATTTCACAGCGAGACTGAGCAAAGCAAATTTAAACAGATACTGCTAATAAACACTTTTAAAGTCTGACATTGCATTCTCATTTTAACGTTCAAGTGGTCCCCTTTTTCTTGGAAGTTTGTCTTTTGTCTGTTTGTTTTTAGTGTTTGCAAAAATAGCTATCATGCATATGCTGAACAATTTGTCAATGTTGCGTACACATGAACATTATTATAATGTAGAGATGCTGAGTACACTGATCTGCATCTGTTACCACTCTAGGCAATTCCGAATCTCAAGAGTCATGAGTCATGAAAATTACACCTAAAACTTTGGCTCACGTAGTGTAGCTGTAAAAAAAAATAAGCTCATAGTTGTCCAAAATGTGTCTACACCTCTGCAAAACGCTAGCTGATAAGCAAGAGTGTTAGTTGGTTTCAAGTCCTTTTGTTCTATTGCACGTAACATAAATGCACACAGCTTCATGGTCTACATGTAAAGCAAAGTGAACATAAAGATGAGCTGCCAAATATACCTGGAATAAAGCTAACTGATAAAATTTCAGGCTTACGATGTCTGCCGAAACCGACAAGAGGGCTTTGTTTGTCAAGTTAACTTACCTCACACCAAGTGCTTAGGAAATCTGTCGAGCTTGAAAGTAAATCTTCTTCGAGTAAAGTTTCATTCTTGGCGTACATATGATCCAAAGAAACGGTGGAGGGAGATGCACTGACCACCATTTTGTCTAATGACGAAGATCAAGTAGTTCAAAGCCTGCCAACGCACACAGTTTAAACGTGGAATAATACCGTGTTTTCCCTAGTTGTCAGATTCTAATTATAGAAACAAACGTTGTGTTTTAGAATCTTACATGCTGGAAACGGTGACGTGGCAAGCAGGTGGCCGCCATCTTGAATGACGAGAAGAAACTGGAGACGAAGTTAATACATGCAGCTTCCATGCCTCGCGCGGCCAAATCCTCAAAGTGACTCTGGAGCTGACAAATGAAGACAAAGAGGGGATTGCCAGAGGAAAAAATAAAACTAAATGAAAGGAAAACAAAAATGATCAATAATAAAGCCGCTTAAAATACTGCTATTCTCAACTCCTTTGAAAGACAGCTTACAACAGGTTTTTTTTCGGTGTCGTCCCTTGCCGCAGGTTCTCGTTACAAAGCTGTATTTATCAGTGTTTGTTCGGCTACCTAGATTTAAAAATTTCTTTGGATGGTATTGTCTAGTAACACGCTACTCCGTCATTTAAAGTAGGAAGGGAGCAAGAACGCGTACCATTATTGCACATGGCATTTTCCGAATGGTAGCCGATAAAACCTTGCCGGTCGATTACATTCCCTTTTTCACTCTCTTCCGCAGAAGCCTTAAGGGTCAAGGGGCTTTGGATAGCCTGCGTGGCGGGCGCTTCCTCCCTATCCTCTACCCGCTACGACGTCTGCTACGCAGGCTAGGCTTTGGAGAGGGTAGCCTCCCCGCAGACGTCCTTTGGGGTTCGTTTGTCACGCATTCATTTCTCCCCCATGGGGGAGAAATGAATGCGTGACAAACGAACCCGAAAGGACGTCTGCGGGGAGGCTATGGAGAGGGGGGATAAAAATCGCGCGTTCTTACCATCGTCTCCTCCGTGTAAATCGCCTGTTCCAGGTGTTCGGATAGTGGAGTGGGAAGAAAGAGAGCAAGAAAACAATAAGGAGGAAAAGACGGAGAGGGAGATTTGTTTTGTTATGTGAGATTTGTTTTCAAAAGGTCATTCCGCCCCAACCTCGTCCCCAGGGCTTTTCCCTTAAAAAAAGGGTGGGGCGGCGCCCCACCCTTTTTTTAAGGGAAAAGCCCTGGGGACGAGGTTGATTCCGCCCACTTTCCCTCGCTCTCACCCCTACTCTTCCCCCCCCCCCACCCCCACATCTCTTTGCGCTGTCACCACAATCTAAACGCCTAGACTGCTTGCAGTCTGCCCTTTTCTCTTAAAATTCGTCTAGTTCGTTATCTCATCCAGCGCGATTGCAAACCACGACGTTATTACTACAATAAGGGATCTGAGACCTTACGCCCTCGTTTCTCGCGGCTCGCGGCTTTTCCGCTTGCGTGCAGTAACTAAGCAAAGAAAAATAAGAGACTGCTTGCAGTCTACTAAACACCTGGAACAGGCTACCGTGTAAACTTTTTTTAACTCGTGGGAACGCGCGAGCGTACCACGAGTTATTGCAGGGACAGAGATATGCAAATGAGTCACTCGCTCACTCGCAGTAGACGGACTTCGTAATTAATCGAGTCCGAACTCGAGAGTGCGAAGATCTATCGCTTCCGAAGAAGCACGCGCTCTTGAAGTTCGGTGGGATCAAATTCTTCGCTGAGAGCGTGCATCGTTCGGCGTTCGCTGCTCAGACTCAGAGTTTTCTTTATGGCAAATTTTCTACAGCACGGTTAGAGGTCTTACCAAATTTAAGACACGTAGGAGTCTTTCAAATGAGGTCGATGGTTAACTTGGGGATTGGATTTCCAGAGCCTTTGACTCGTCCAGGCGTTAAACTTGGCGAGAAAATGAGCAATTACTCTTCTGATTCCGAAAGATCACGGGGGATATACAAATTCCAGCTTGCTGGAAAGTGATCTGAAAGTAAGAAAATGTCATGCCATGCTATTCTTAAGAACCTGTATGGGCCGAAAATGGATGTGATTTTGACCATTAGCTTCAAAATAACAGCAGAAATCGAGATAAGAAAGCATATGTTTTGGCTCCTACTTCGCTGACGAGGTGTATCGGCTTTGTAAAGCACATGTTATTTTATTCATTCGTTGCTATGAAATGCGTTGACATTGTTTTTTCACTGTCAATAGCTCGGTTAATGCGGCTCGATCATACTGAACGAATTTGCTGGCGGAAGTTCCATGGATAACGCATTAACTTAAAGAGTTTTCGGCAAAGTGATGTAATCAGCCTTCGTGGTGTAGTGGTAAAGTAAAATCGCATACAGCCGAAGGTTCCCGGGTTCAAGTCCTGCTTTGTACCGTTCTTTTCTCATCGTTTTTGGCTTGTTTTGTTTGCTTATTTGTTTTGTTGTTTTTCTATAAATATGTACCTAAATAACCGTTGTTTAATAAAATGCAATAAACAAAAAGAAAAGTATTGTGTTTGCAGAGCAAAGATAGTATATGAAATATATTGTACATGGATAAACAATCTGAATTTCTATCATTTGCTAAAATTTACTGTGGGAAAACCAGAGTTGATAACCATTTGATCATTTCCTAAACAATGTTCCCACGAGTTGACGATAGGCTTTCTTTGATTTTAATTGTTTAGTTCATGTTTTATATTTCAATGCAGAGAAGAGAGTTTTCATCATTATACTTTGAATAGTTTGTAGCCAATTTGATCCTTTACAACGGTCCTTCTATTTCGGCAAATTAGGCATAAAAACGACTTGCCCTGATATTCTGTATACAAAACAACCCCTCCAAGGCACAGTCGAGAAAATTGGTCAAAAAATACCCATCCCCCGAGTCCACCAAGCGACTAAAACAATTCGCAACTTTACTTGTCAACATATAATAGAAAACCACATTTTATTTTCTTTCGCAAAAACTATCTTTCAAACTGTACAACTAAGTTAGTTCAGAAAACCTTTTTACACAGGGATGCAAAATACGATAAAAATACAGTCTACTTTGGGTACAAAACGTTCATAACAAATTCCTGCACCAAATATATCTATTATATTTCTACTTCTCTAGCGTGTTTAACAACTGCATGCGTTACTTCTGGAGGCACACCGACAATAAACGATCGACTGACTACGTTAATTCACACCGTACGCAGTCCCTCAAGATTGTCGCCATTTTGAGGTCGGTATCGTCTCGAACTGTATTATGGAATTGTTCAGGGGACCCGATCCCATCTTTATTGCTTACTACGACGTTGCGCGGGAAACTGGCTCTAATATCGTCCCTCAAAAGTATTCCCTACGTACGATTCGATACAATACCGAGCCAGTCTCATTGGCAACCTCAAAATGCGGGCTAATTACGAGCGAGCGAACGAACTCTTGCCTTGTCAGCTTTCACGTTTCATTAGCTGAACAGAGAGTGCCAGCATTCCAACCAGGGATCGTAGTACTAAGAGAGAATCCAATTCAAATAGCCTATTCTAAGAGCTTTCTAGAGTACAATTATGAAAACTCCATGACGCTTTTTTCTACGTAAAATACTTTCCTAAAGAAAAAGTTTACCATCCTTTTTCTACCGCATTTTTTGCCACATTCGTAAAGTAAAATAATTATTATGAAATTTAAGGAGTTTCCTTTCAAGGGGTTTTTAGCACTCTGGAAAGAAAAATCAAGAACTTCTGAAGTTGTCCAGAAATTCCTGGGTAGTACGAACCCTTGTCTACTGTCAGTTCTGCTTCTGTTGCTACCGTGCAATTGGGAAAAATGAATTGATCTCACATTCAGTCGAGAAAAAACTGAGGATTCAAAACTGTCCTTAACATGCATACATCTACAGAATATCTAACAATTTCCGGACAATATTAATTTAATTTACGTAATAAATAAACCAAATACTCCAAAATATATTCACTGTGTACAGGCAATACATTTCATTAATTGCTTTGTACGGAATGTCTTTTTTCCTAAAAAAAAGGTTTCATTAAACTGAATCTCACTGAAGATTAAGCGTTTTTTTTTTTTTACAATAAAGCTAACTTTGTTCTACCGACTATTCATTGTCATAAACCCTGCGGTGGAAGAAACTAATTACATACGACAAGAAAATAAAAAAAGATTAGGCACTCAAATAATGTGAAAAATAATAATAAAATAAATTACAGTATCTACGTATCTCGGAAAGATACGCCGTCACATTTTATTCTAGTTTAGACACCAAGACATGCGCATGCTTAAAACAAACCTCCACTAAAAAAGTAATATATGTCACGCGCTGTCATCTTTTATCCCGCTCACCCTCTACGCTTCGTTTTTCTTCGTATCTTTTACTTTCATGGGTAGAACCAGACTTCGGAGAGGTCACTGAATTTCCATGACGCAAAGTGGAATCGCTATTCCGTTCGCGGTGCGAGTGGTGGTACCGACCTTCAGATAAATAATCCCGCGAGCTACCTCGGTGATAGTCGTCTCTCCGATCTCTCTTCTCGTAGGAACGCGAATGATCGGAACTCCTCTCGTAGCCTCGCGAATGTTGGTCGTGTGACCGACCGTGATCCGATGATCTCTCGTGAGTTCGAGAAAAGTCTGAGTTGTGGAAAGAAGGCCGGTCGCGGTACGAGTCGTGGTATCTGTGACTGTAATCGGATCTAAAAAAAGAAGTTGTGCTTAAAGTTACCAAATAGAAGGTGAAAATTACTGTTTAAGTAAAGGCTGCTACCTTTTCTTACTGCTTTCTAATAGGCTAGGATCTTGTGTGATAGTTAAAGCATACATGTGAGTCACGAAGACGTGATCATCGTCATTTACCGTGAGTTGCCGACAAGATTTGAAGTTACGCCCCCGTTAAAGTGACACCGGATTGGTGCTCTATCCACTTAACTGAGGAAAGGCGCGCGGATATCAGGGCCATATACTGGGTAATAGGCGATACCAGCCACACAAGACAATTCACTAGCGTACGCCTGCTGCTCAGGCTAAAATATAAGACGAATCCACTGGATAGCGATTTATCCGGTGGATAGCGCTATCCACCTTTTGAACAATTGTGGCCAGGTAGCGTACACCGTTTAGTTCTGTTAACAGTAAAAAGAAAGGAAAGTGGGTTACGCTTGGCATGAGCAAGTTTGCGAGTTCAGACCCAGCGGTTCAAACCGTTTGCTCTTGCTTGTTAGGATAGTGATTTATCCGGTGGATAGTGCTATCCAACGTTTGAAAAACCCGGGCTTGGAGGATAAAAACGTACCCATCACGTGACCTCTCCTTGGAGGATGTACCAGTCCTGTCCGAGTGACTGAACGATGAAGAGCGCCTTGGATCATAGCTGTCTCCGCTCCCAGATGGCCGTCCGCCGCTGTGAGAGCTCGAACCACTGTACGTACGGTCCATCCGGGGTATCTTACCACCAGGCCCGCCTCCGTCCGTAGGTCTCTTGAGGTCACTGGATCGTTGATGCGCATGATCGCCTGGATGTTTTTTAGCATCTTGAGGAGGCCGCTGCATCTGAGTGGCGGGTTTGTGTTGCGCACGCTGTGAAAATATTATAAAATCTTTTCTCAACGAATGGCAATTGAAATATGATCATGTTTGCGAGATTAATGATGGGCCAAAATCTGACTTTCAAAACGAGGCTAAGTACAAAACCTTTCTTATGAAAATGAGTTTTATTTGTATGAGAATAATAAAAAAAACATTTCCATATCAATGGATTTGCACGTAGTCTCGCTCTGAAAAAGAGGCTTGAGGCGACTGGAAAATGGCTTATTGTCAAAAGTTCTAAGCCACTTATAAAAAATTTATTATGGCAAATGTTTCCAGGAGCTATATGTTGCCCATACATTGGCAAGTGTGCAAATAGAGAGTATAGCTGCTTTCCCTTGATTATAAACTAAATTCGCCGTGGGATTCCATCACAAAACCGTCGAGAAAAGGGCTTTCCATGACACTTAAAGAGATTCAAAAACAAATGAAACAATCAAAGCAGCAAGCTGACCATTAAACACGTAAAACACACTCCACAAAGTTAGGAGATAAATCGCAGTACCTCCTGGGCTTTTGTCTCTTCTCTCTTCTTAGCAGCGTGCTTGTACAGCTTGAAGAGCTTCTTAGCTTCGAATGAAGTGAACTTTGACACGAACGTCCAAAGATTACTGCATGTAAAAGAATAAAAACGCATTAAAAGGAAATTAACAGCAACAGGAATACAAGCTCTTAACACCGTCAGTTGAAGCCTACGGCAACAGACGACAGTGTCCTCATTAGGATCTCAGCTTTGGCAATATTTCAGCAATCAGAAGTGATTATTTCCGGCCCGATTTTCGCAAATAAATGCACACCTTTTCAATCACACCGAAATCATGCAAAATTAAAGAACATTCTTACTTTCTCCAAAGGGCTTTGGTGTCGTCGTCTTTGTGATGAGATGTGGTGTCCATGATATGATCTCCAATCTTTAGTAAACACTGAAATCACAAACGACAAACGCAGTAAGCTGAAAGAGTGAATAAGTGTTCTTGTTTTCGCTCTTTTTTGTATTTCAAATGGTTGGTTTCGCGGGCGGGAAAGAGGAGCGAATCTTGTGCTCTGATTGGCTTCTTGAGCGGGCATGATCGCCTATCAATTTATTTTTTTCTGCGACTTTTCCCTTGACCTAATAATTCGTCACTTTAGAAACGTGAAGATAACTGAAGCCAACATGCGTTCCGCAAATTGTCTCTGGCATGGTTTCTGGGGACGCACCAGTCAGCTATTGACTAATTTTTTCCACGTCCCCAGTAACAGTTCTAGAAGTCTTTGCGAAAGTTGACTCGACATAGTTTTTTTCTCGTTTATAAAGTTGCAAATGAGTACTTAATCGACGAAGCGTAATATTCAGTCGAGGTGACTGGATATTGGCCTAGTTTTTTGCTTTTGTGTACACATCGACTCCGTCTCTTTCAACAAAAACTCAAAAAAAGATATTGGCCAAAATCACGCGTGGTCAATAACGCATATGTTCGGTGTTATAGTAGCGAAAGGGAGAGGGGAGGAGGTTCTTAATTAGTTCTTAATTTCGGATACACTCCCCCGCAGGAGAATAAAGTTATAACCCTATTGCTGGTTTTCAGTGACACGCCACTCAAAATAAAACTTGAAATAAAAATCAAAACCGTTCAATAAATTAAATCCAGAATCTCGAAAATGAAAGGAGGTAAATATGCAAAGACCCTCGCCAAGATTCAGGTCAGAGCAATATTTCATATACGAGATATCCGGAGGAATGTTTTACCCAAATTTATAGAAATCTGTATGAAGACGCCATGATGGTGCCCATTCGGATGGGCACCAACATGGCGTACGGAAACCAACAGAAACATCTGTCACCGAGTTTTGCTACAAAAGCGTAAATTTATCTCTCGAGAAACTCATAAACATTAAAGTTATACTTTTTCTAATACATGAACTGTTCAGATAGCAAAATTGGCCGACACAAGTCAATTTTTAAACCTACATGACGGCTCTCGGTCGTCATGTAAATGCCGCGTCACGCAAAAGCTTAGAAATTCGAGAGTACCCTACCACAAAACCAAGAACCCTGTCGAAGCAAAAATTTGTATGAATATTAGTTTTTATCTGCTCTGATACATCATGAAAGTAAAATCTCTGAAGGATCGACAGTTTTGTAGTTTGAATTTTAGTGACGTCATCTGAAAACCAACAATAAATCATGTACCTGTCTTGTTTGTTGTACTTGATCTTCTTCTTTTGTGTTTCCTTCAGGACTCTCCAGCATTTTTAGTGCTCGTTTCACTGGACGCATCTTCTCCTTGCACTACAACGTGAAAAAATAAATAAATGATTTGATTTTTTAGCAAAAAAATCCTTAAAATCCTGTGGCGCTTCAGAACATAGAATGTAGTAGACTTAACTTCACTAACATTTATACAAATATTTTGAGGAAAGATTGTTACTGTCATAAAGAACTAAAGTTGACGGGACAATATCTATTTCCCTATCCCTTTTTCCCTACATTTTGGGAGTATAGCCCCCGTCTACCAGCAAATTTTGTTATAAATTTTAACTGTCACTTTTTACGTGTGTACATGGGAAAATGTGCCCACTGTTAGTACTCCGTGAGATATACAGAGTTGAAAGTCCCCCCCCCCTCCTCCAAAAACCCCTCTGTGCTAATCAACCGCGTTTGTACATCATGTGTGCGGCTACCACCTGACCATATGAAAACATAAAACGAAAAAAAAAGCCTCGGGTCGTACCTCATCAAATGTTGTTTTGTCCATATCTGCCAGCGCATACGAGCCTTGGGGTTTACCAGCCTCCTCTGCTGTTTTCACAGGTGACGCTGGTTCTTCATGATCTACAGCAACTTCTTTTACATCCTGCTTCTTGTCTTTAGGTACTTCCTTCTTCTCCTTCTTTTGACGTTTTGGCTGAAAAAGAGGACAACGCAGATTTTCTTTTTGATCCAATGGGTATCAAGTTTTAGAAATTCTCTTGGACAGAACAAGCAAACAAACAGAAAGCAGCGTTTAGAAGCTAAAACACACATTGACTAAACCAAAGCTACACTGGCGCGTTTGTTTGCCAAATGCGGCTGTTAAATAAATTATCGAGAAGTTGCTGAATATCATGTGCAGCTCGTGTCAAAAACAAAGGGCAGTGGACTCTTTCTGAATTTCAGAATTAAAGAATATTTGGTACTTTTTTTGGTACTCCGTCACAAGCTTAGTGTCCGAGCAAAGTCCTTTGAAGTCCGACGAGTCACTACCCTTAACGAAGACTGATAGGCTCCAGATGGCTTCAAGATCCGATGCAACAAAATAATCCGGTGTTGCGTTGGAAAAAAGAGGTGCACACTAACATTAAGGGGAAACCTACATAAGGCGATTGGCAACGACGATTTTCAGCGCAACACAGCCTTAAATATTGTTGCAACATTGTTTCGAACTGTTACAACATTGTTCCAACAGAGCTGCCACAAAAATCGTCGTTGTAAATCATCTCTTGTAACATCACCATAACTTTTATTCAAAGAATATAATCAAAGGGAATAATAGCAGTGCAGAAAGCTCCTTTCTAATCCGTTTTAACCATTTCTGCGTGGATTCAAGATAAAAAAAATTATCGAGGGGATTTCCTCAAGGAGGATGGATTAGTGTAGATAAAGGTTAAAGATTTCTGAATAAATTAACGTAGTTGCATCTAAAATAACAGCAAGTAAGATCGGAAATTATGCGTGTGTTTAACAGCTATGCAGTATCAGGTTCAAAAGGTTGTTTAGGGAAAGAAAACAAGCTAGCTTTCCTCTATTAGCAGGGATATTAATATTATTTTTTTTCTTTCTGCTCTATTTTTAATTATATATAATCTTTGGCAAGAACATAGACTTAAGATACAAGTACTAAAATAAGTAAAGAAAACTGACCTTTTCTCCTTCAACTTTGCCGTTTTCTTTCTTTTTGGTCATTTTTCTTTTCTTTTTTCCTTCTGGTGCCACTTGCCCCTCCTGATTTACATCAGCAGTGACTCCATCATCTTTAGTTTCTGCTGAATGGTCAGGGGGGGACACCACCCCCATTGGCGAGGGAACAGCACTGTTACTAAGAGATTCCACATCGGAGTGTGACTTTCCTTTTTTGGTTTCTTTTCTTTTCAGTTGGCGTATTTTTGACTTGATCATCTGAGATGACTGAGGAAAAAAAAATGAATAAATAATTGGTTGGCCTGGATAACGAAATTGGTTTGTCATTAACGTATGGCTGCTCCACCGCCAAAATTTTCCCCGAATTCGCACAGGTGAGCCCGCTCGCAGGCTATTGGCACAGTTGGTCATCCAGTGTAGTCGTCTATTGAACAATTCGTCCAGGTCACTATAGAGAGGAGAAGTGTGACGTCATGTTACCATAGTTTCAAAAATTCTGGACCTCAACAATTTTTCTTGACAGAGACGGTCATTTGCAGTGTCGAACGATGGAAGAAAAGTACGGGCTATCGTTTTGTCCCTGAGTGCAATGCACAAGAAATTCATACGTGTCAGTTTTTTTGTCTTTTTTTTTCTGTCATAGTTTGTTGAGATCCACGGAAATTTTGATACCATGGTTGCGTGGCGCATCTTCGTCTCCTCCCTATTCAGGGGCACCCAACGACAATTTTCGGAAAAATATCTGTTCGGAAGACGATTGGAGATCTAGAATTTTCGAAACGTTTGTTGTAAAACTTCTTGCTTGCCTGCCTCTCCTAGGATTTTCGAACATCTAAAAAATGGTATAATTGCCTATTTTTAACGGATTTTTACCCTAAAAAGGTCACCTAGAATTTTCGGGAGCCTATTTTCTGGCTGAAATTTTCGAAAAGGTAAGTTTTGATCCCCTATAATTTTCGGATCACTAGACTTTCAGCTAGGAAATCCGAACAGATGAAAAATTTTTAGGGGATAAAAATATGCCTTTATCTACCGTTTAAATACTAAAATACGTTTAAAAATGCTATGTTTAAGTGGTTTTGAACTATATTCCCGTTGGGTGCCCCTGCCTATTAACAAAATTATATCCTTTCTTTAAAGGCCGATTAATTTTCCTTCAGAGTAAGTGCCGGTTGGATTCATATATGTGACGCTGTCGCACCCTCGTTTCTCACGCCTCGCGACATCGTTGCCGGCATCATGCGTTTTTGAGGGGAAAAAAAGAGTGCTAGCAGTGTAGTGAAGAGAGGCCATAGCCAAGAGGAAGATATATTACCTTTCTTAGTTGTTCAGCCTTGTCTTCTAAAGCAGCTTGTTTCAACAGTTTGATCAGATATTCTACCCTCGTCTGAAGATGTTTGTCTTGCGGTTTCAAGTTTCCAGGAGGAAGGATCTAAAAAAACAAAAGAACAGTCTCAATACATCGCACCTTATTCTCGCGGAAAAAATGCCTTTACTTCGGGAAGGATAAAACCGTCAATGTGTCTGCCCCTTCCTGAGATAAATTGCCATGGATATCTATATCAGGTTTCTGAGTTTGTGTTCTGTTCTGTGATGTGTTGCCTTCAAACCAAACGGTCTCTCGATTTAGATGTTGTGTTCTTCTCGGAACTGTTAAGAAACCTCCGAAAAGCGCTCATCCCGCAGTAAATCTTTTGCTTCTTAAGTCTGCTTTTTCGTTTATTGTAAGACCCTTACCCTACACTTTCTAGCACACAAAACGTAAGCTAATAACGTGGAAATCTGGAACTAATGCAAGTATGCAACGACCGTTTTCATGTCGACTGGAAAACAAGTCAACTCCGAGAAACCTATATCATAATGATACAGACCGCGCCCCTTTACAACGCCACTATTCGAACTCAGTCTTCTCCTATTCCAAACTAATCTAAGTATACTTTTTATTCTGTTACCTTAGAAGTAAGCGACAAACTTTCATCAGCTTTAATAGCTTCCCAGCTGCCCAGTCCATACTCGAAGATGCCTACAAGTAACATGGAATCATCTGGCACGTCCCATGTTACACCCCAATGAACACTCTTAGCAGGTGCCATCAGGCGGAATCTGAAAGAAACACGATGTTAGAAAAAGCAACAAATAACTCTGTAGCACAGTTAACAGTTTTCCCTGTGCACTCAAATTTAGCCTCTTCACAGACTCTCCATTTTCTCTTCAAAGTTCGTCGAGCGTGGGTGATAAAATATAAACCGCAGGGGATTTATTGACCGCCAGCGTAAGGGGGTAGCGATGGAGAAGAAGACAAAAGACGCTCCGCGCTCGTTCTCGTGTGCTCGCTTCGCTCGCCGATGTTTTTGAAAAGAACGAGAAGGAAAATAAAACAACGTCTGTGTACAGGCTAACTCAAATTGGCTACTTCGAGGCCACGTGGCAAGTAACATTAGAGAGGTTCAAAGTCACGTTTACGGAAACTGCAAAGGAAAGATGCAAGTTGAGAATTTTTATCGAATTGGAAAATGAACAGATAACGGCTTGTCCAAAACAAATCTGATAGATGAAGGTAACAAGAAACACCTTATTCCGTGATGGAAATAATGAAAAGCAAACCACAAGTAAACAGAAAACTTGGTCACGTGGCACAATTTCACGTTTGCCGTAAACGTGCTTCTAAAGCTCTCTAATGTTTACTGTTTCCCGCCCACATAACATAATCTATGACATCACGTCGTACCCAGGAATGTCAAATCTGAGAAAAATAACTCAGACGTTTTCCTAAGGAACAGCAAGCCTGCGAAGCGCAGACGTATTTCCGGTCGTCGCTTCTCTCCCTCCGAAAACTATTTTCGGAGGGAGAGAGGCGACGACCGGAAATACGTCTGCGCTTCGCAGGCTAAGGAACAGTATGAGAAAAGCGGCAATTAAGTCCTCTTCTGGTAGAGATATTCCTCAACAATTTTCCTTGTCTGTAATTTGAGCGTTCGTGTAATAGCCGTTAAATAAATATCTATTATCCCAGTTTGCACTCACTTTCTTCTCTCGTCAAAGTCTGCGGGCATGATGGCTGTTAGTGATTCCAATTCTTCCTCATGTTTTAACACTGATGGTGCATTAACAGTTACATTGCTGAGTCGCACAGTAGCACCACGCTTTTTACCTGAATCAAAACAGGGTTAGAAATTAATTTCGACTGTTAACTGTCCCATTAAGCAATGGTAATTCAAGTTTGGGTTGCCCTCCTAAACTTTTGCTTGCTCTGTAGTAAAAGGCAATTGACTATCAAAATACATGTATTAAAGGAACTTATTGGTAGGGTATTAATAAATTGTGCTTATAGCCCTTTGGAACCCTTGTAGAACGAACCATTCTTCGCTGCATGTTCATTTCCTTCCAGAACGTACTGTAATTGTAGAACATCTTTCCTTCCATCAAAGCAAATTGGATCCAAGGAAACTCATTATATTTCCCACTTCAGCAGAAAATTTCGTTCTCTACATGAGTTTTGATACTTTTTGAAAACGCTACCAATCCAAAATCGTGGTACAGGAGATGGATTGGCCATTTTCGAGGAAATAAACAGGGAGTTTCTCGAAAGTTCCGGTAACTTTTCAGGCCCGAAAAGCTGTTTTGTATTTGTTGTGTTTGCATTCAAGAGCAAACTTTCAATAATTTGGAGAAAAATACAATGCAACTATCAGCTGACAAAGGAAAATTGACTGGTTTGTGGGCAAGGAACTGTGCTACTATTCAACAGGTTTAAATTTTAAAATTTGCCTTCGGGCCCGAAAAATTACCAGGCCTTTCGAGAAACGGGTCCCAGGTTCTCAAACCCGCTCTCCATACAAAAATGGTAACAAAGCCTTCTTATATGACAAACCCACAATTCCCCTCCTCTGTTTATGAAGTGCACTGAAACAGACAAACAAACAAACAAACAACAACAACAACAACAACAACAACAAGGAAAGAAGATAAAAATAAAGTGCGCAACACCCCCAAACAGAAAACGTAAGACACAACGTGCCTGGCTAGTTGTTGAATGAAAAATTAAGGAGAGGAGATGTGCGAGGAACTGAGTTGACTTGAGTGTAAGCATACTACACGTAATGATAGAAAGTTAGACCACAGTTTGAGTAGAACCTACCATCAAAGTTAGGATCTTCCTTCAGTTTATCCTCGTATTCTGCCACAGCTTTAATACAGCTGTTGTGAAGAATATCTGCCAGTCTCGTAAGATCCTCAGTCGATTTATCATCTAATTCAGCATCAGTAGCAATTGATTCAAGTCTATGTAGGGACACAAATTATGCGAAAATCCTTCCATTAAACTAGGGAGATGTGTCATGTAGTTCAAACATTTGAATGTGCGGATGATTATTACTGTGGTGTAAGTATTCAAAAGAAACTTCATTCGCCCCCACTTTCAAAAGGTGGTACTTATACGTGCGCTGCGTAAACAGCTTCTAGTTTTTAATCTGCAAATGAAATCTCATGATACTACATACAAAGACTAACAGGGTACTACTCATTACGCACAAGGCTCTAACGTTTGAGCCCGTGGAGGATTTCCTGTGATTTGACCATTCAAAAATCAAAAAATCTCCTTCAGCAGTACTTTCACTTGTTTTGATTCATTATACAACGGGATCTAACTTTTGAGCCGGTGGCCAAAATCTTATGGTGTGACCATGCAAATTAAACCTCTTCTCCCTTATTTTACAAGCTACTATTTGATTTTTCACACTCGCGAGAGTAAAAGGTTTAAGAAGGATTTAAACTCATGTCTCACCTAGAGCAAGTGATTTATGTACAAGTGAAAACTAACAAACGAATAAGCAAAAATCCAGTAGGCTGTTTTAAAATTACCTTGTTCTGGGCCTTCCAAACTTCTTGTAACTTTTCACAAATCTAGAGGATGGAATCAAACAAAAGTAAATATTTTTCTATCGAACCAAAGAAATCTAATAGAGCACTAGAGGGAAAAAATTAGACGTTTGCCAGCATGTAGCATGTTGTGAGCTGGAGGCACGACAAGGCAAGGCACTCTCTTTCTCTACGTTTAATCCTAAAGGAAAGAAAATTTGTCAAAAGCCTTCACTTTCTTCTCCCTTATAGTTCTTTTTTTTTTTTAAATTTTTGGGGGAGGGCGAGGGAGGGAGGGTGTAGAAGCAGTTAAATGGACCCAGTCCCTACTTGCTGTTCACATCCTCACTACTAACAAAACTTGTTACTTGTATATTTTGAACACACTTACAGTAGTAGGTCATAGGTTAGTGAACGCCCCCCGCCCCCCCACCCCCCCAAAAAAGCAATAAACCAAAACCATTTAGTTCAAACCTTCTTATTTCAGCATCATTGAAGCCTTCAACATCTTCCCTCTTGATAGTCCGTGGCCTCCCTCGCTTCCTCTTTGTTTCTTTCCCTTCACCACCAGAATCATCATCACTTTCGGATTCTGATTTCTTCTTCCGACCTCTTGCTTTTTTAGACCTTCCTTCCTGTTCACTGTCACTATTAGCGGGTTTGCCATAGTTCATCTGTTGATAAAATGTATAAAATATTCCTCATGTCACCTTACTCTTTAGATTGGACTGGGCTGACTTAGTTTTCTGAGGGTAGGGTTTAATTTCATGTAGCTAACAGGAGACCAAGTGTTCTCTTGTAAATTACCTTCCTTTGGCAAATTTCTTTCTCATTCTCAGCCAAATTAATAAAAGATAAACTGCAATAATTTATTTTCATGTCAAACTGCCTGTTGAACAAAGTATGGTATGATAACAGCATGCACATACACAGGCTCAAATTTCCACGTCATTCACTCTAACACAGGAATTAGAATACTGTAACTCTACTTTATAAAGAAAATTTTTGTATTCAGAGCAAAGACAGTTTAAGCCAAATATTTCTACATTATCTCAACAATACTTCAACATTTTGATCAAGAGGTTTACAGCTGTAGATAATGTTGAAATATTTTGGTTTAAAGTATCTTTGTTCTGAGAAATACAAATTTTTGTTCATAATTGTAAACAAAACTTTTCCCAACGCAGGAAAAGAATCTTTTCAAAAGGTAACTCTAGTTCATTTCCTTGTCATTATGTTTTTAGCTTCAAGGGCAACCCTTAATTCAGTTCTATATGATAATAACAGAATTAATCAGGGGAATGACGGGAAAAAGTACTTTTGAGTTGAGGCACAAAGCATCCTCTTATAGCTACTGGTGGTTGGCATGTAATATTTTGTCTATAAAACAACACCATTTATCCAAACTTAAAGGTTGTGGAGAGTAAAAAAAAAAAGGCCTTGTTTATTCAACAAATTCTCCTAATCAGTTTTACACATGAAAAGTTGGAAGAACAGCCCCTCTTGACCTATGCTGGAAAAACAAAATCCCCTGGATGGATTAACACTAAATATCTTTCAGGCATATTAGTTCTTCTCCTGGACATTCAGTGATGTTGAAAGTTTATCCTAACTTTTCCAAGCTCAAATTACATCACAGCAGATATAGGTAATACCTTTTTAACAGTTTTTCTGTTTCGTTTTGGCAAATACAATTCCAGTTGTTTTTTCTGTTCTTCCTCTTCCTCAAGCTTTCTCCTCTCTGATTCAGGAATTATGTCTGACCAAGCTTTCTCTTCATTCAAAGGTTTGTTGTCTTGATTCACGACAGCTACTTCATCTTCATCTGCATCCAATGTAATACTAGCAACCTGTACAACAAAATGAATTCTCATTCTTTTTTTATTCAAAACAGCAGTAATCTATCTAAAACTTTTTTCTTTCCGGGCTGTAAAACTACAGCTACAGAAGTTTTGTATCAACGATCTCAGTTCTATTTAATAAACAATAATTGTAATTATTATTGGTTGAGGTTTTTGAGATATCCAGAAAAATCAAGGTCGAGGTAAGAATTATCAACCAACGTCAAAGGTCAAGGCTGATTATTACCCGAATCTAATAACGGTTTTATTCCACACCTGTTGTTTTGAACAACAACAAACACACCATCCTAGGAAACACCATTTGACATTGCTCTTGGAAATCATGCACTGCGCCTACAGATTGGTCGTGCCATTTTCAAAAATATAACTTTAGACAAGTGTAGGCTCTTAGCCAATGAGAAGACAGATAGTGAGTAAAATGTTTAATAAACATTTTTATGGCGTAACTTTAATTTACCTTGAACTGAGATAAAAGTTCTTCACCAATGGTGTGTGGATGATCGTCAGAATCTCTGGTTTCAGCAGCTCGCAAGATGTCATCAATATCCATTTCCTGGAAATCAGACAACGTAAACTCTAAGTACCAACACTGGAATCATGGCCTAAATTTATGACAGAGATGGAATCATCCATCTAAAACTGATACTTGTCTATGATGGATAATATGTGACAAGATGTAAATGCAGTGTTTTGATGAGTTGCACACCAAATTTTGTCTTCCACTCATTATTTTTCTCTTCCAGCCATCTACAGATAATTCATTTTAAACTGAGACTAACATTTTACCTGAACAGAAAATGAAAGCAGATTCATACAAATTGTTGACTTGCAAAGGACTGGTAATTATTTTTCAGAAGGTTCCTGAAGAGAGCTTCCAGAGAAATCTGATTTATATTGTTTCATTTTTTGCCTGCCTCCTCTTCACCAATCCCAGCTAATAACCAATCAGTGACTTGGCACTTCTGTGAAATCTATGTTCCACTATTAAAAAAATTGTCAAACCTAAATTGGAATCATTTCTGTAGAAAGTTAAATGATGCACACCTGCAGCTGAGTGTCTTCTCCATCTCCTTCTTTAAACAGCTCTTCTGCTCCAAATTTCAAGATAGCTGCAAGTTCATCTTTGTTGAAAGGATTACTCCTGTGAAATACAGTGTTACAGCTTGTTATTGAGACACCCAGTTCAGAAGATTAGTGGGACAAATAACAGTGATATGTGGAAAATGTGCAAAACATTAAAAATGGAGAAATGGGCCTTGTGCGGCTTCACCTTCTTGAGGTGTCTATTGAAAAAAGAGTTGTCTGAATATGACTAAAATAAACACCACCACATAACAATAAAAGAAGTTTTTATTATTATAATCATGCTTACGATGAAGATGAGGAGGCCTTGGACAGCACCTTACGACCAGTTGTGTCCATTCTCTGGATAATGAGATGATCCAGAACCATCTTGCGCTTTGCACGTTCTAGAATGTCCTCTTCAATGCTTCCTTTAGAGACAAATCTATAAATATTGACCTACAAAAAATAACCAGAAACGTAACCTCCTTCATTGATTACAGTAATGGAGAATTTCATAATTTTACATCAAGGTACTGTTCTTACGCATAAGCATTCTTCAGAAACAGCTCTGTCCTCATTTCACACCAACCAGTCAATACACCATGGGGTGCAGAGAAAGTCAGTTTTAAAGCTTGCCCTTTGAGAAGCTGTAGCTAGCAAGTACTAGCCTGAGAGACCTTTTAGCTAGCCAGGAAAATTCTGATGAGCAGGATTCATAAATTAATTAGTTAAATGCATCATTGTCTAATTAATAACCTGCTTTACTGATTTATTGAAATAACATCAATATCTGATCAAGTGAAATTAATATTACAGTTTATATTACAATTATTGCGATAATAATTTCACTTGATCAGATCAGCTTGAAAACCATAATGTGAGAGAAAAGCGATAGAAGTACTTTTCATAATATGTGTGAATACTAAATTATGTTACTGATTTCTGCAGTCAATTAACTCATGATAGTGTTTTTTAAGAAGATGGGCTACTCAGTTTATGATAGTGCTTCAGTTCATGAAATCACTGACAATCTAACAGGCCATGATATAGAAAACATACAAGTGAGCTTCAATAACTAATTACATTTCCTACATATAAGTCAAACTAATAAGCAACAAAGGCAGTTATGCATTACATGATGACTTATCCAACCAACCTGATTTCTTTGTCCAATTCTGTGAGCGCGTGCCTGAGCTTGCAAGTCATTCTGGGGATTCCAGTCTGAGTCAAAAATGATCACAGTATCAGCTGTAGCAAGATTGATACCCAGGCCACCAGCACGAGTAGACAACAGGAAACAGAAGTCCTTGAATTAGAAAATAATGAAACCAATATCAGCACAATACTTTGACCCAATATCACCAGAAATGTTGCAAACTTGGATGCTCTTTCTAACCTCAGTAACTCATATTTTAACTTTTTATTATTATCATTATCATCATCGTCATCATCATTATATTGTGGAATCTCAGGCTTACAAGGTTAACATTATACACTTAATGTCAGATCCTGAGGGAAACAGTTAGCTTTGTTTTCCCAAGAGTCCTGATGTTTCCCGAGACGAAGTCTTGGTGGCAGCCTCGGGTTCATGCTCATACCATCATTTCTTCACCTCAATACCAAACCCTTTGCAGATATGTGTTATTATTATTATTATTATTATTATTATTATTATTATCATCGTTATTATTAGACATTTTCACCAACAGTCAAAACTGAGAAATAACAGAATAATGGCTCAGTTTTACCTCAGAGCCTTCAGCATTGAAGTGGTCCAAAGCTTGCTTCCTCAAGTCTCCTCTTATAGATCCATCCAACCTCTAGATTATAAATGAAAATCAATTGATTGTATCTTTAAAGGTGGTGAGGTGGCTGCATAGGACAAAACAAAAAGCCTATAAAAGGCCTATAAAACATACTTGAAAGAGGAATCGACGCAGCTGAAGATACTCTGCTAATATGTCAAGCATTCGCACCATCTGTGAGAAGATTAGAACCCGATGACCAGTTTCCTTTAATCTGCATAGTAGTTTATCAAGCAGGAACAGTTTCCCACTTCCTCGGATCAGGGTCTGTTGGAAAAGGATAACAAGAAGATCACATCAAGGACATGGGAGTGCACGGGCTACAGTTTTTCCGGTCACCTGCACTTACTGCACCATCATACTTAGTAACAATATCCACAATTATAAAACAGCTAAGATAGTAGGCGCGCTCTGATTGGTCGAGAGGCGTGTGTGCATGAGAGTATGTAAACATGGTTGTGACATCAAGATGTTTTGCTTTTCCCGCACTAAGCAAGTAAGCACGAATTTGAAAAAGTTTTTGAGTTCAAAACTCGACAAGGTTACTTTATTTACCCATTCCTTCGTCAGCTGAAACTTGGAAAATCTTTACAAACAAGCTGTGTCAATTTTTTTGCGCTAAAGCTGACATTTTTTTTTTTATTTCATCTTTTTGCAAAACAAGGACTGATTACGCGTGTAAGACTTCGTGTACAAGACTTTGGGACTGGTAAGAATTTCTGTTTTAATCAGTGCCATAACAAAGAGTTTTTGAGTGTTTTTCTCAGCAAAGTTATTTTATAAAAGCAATAGAAAAATTTTTTCCTGTGTTTGCATAGGCTGATATATCCTCGACAGATATGCAAACCCTCGACTTCGTCTCGGGTTTGCATAACTGTCTCGAACCCCTCTTGTGCTTATATCAGGCTATGCAAACACGGAAAACGTTTTCTATTGCTTAATGAGAAAGATGTAGAAATAGTAGGCGGCTTTGGAACTCGCACCAAAGGCACAAAACACAAAACTGGAAACAATGCCATTGAATGGTTCAAACGTTTCACAGATCTAAACCTGTCTGAATATGTGTTCAATGTCATTTGTCATCATTATTCAATGGTACTTATTTTTCATTAGCAGTTATGGTAGATGTAGGAGATTATAGTAGCAGGCTAAGGATGGCTAGCTAGCCGGAGGTTTTAGCCAGCTACCGGCCCTTATTGACTGCCCTGCTCCCGACATGAGTCGAACCTATACCCTTCTGGTTACTAGTCCAGATGCTCTACCACTGAGCTACAGCAGACTCATGGGAGCTAAGGCCACTAAACCTGGCAATAATAATAATGCAAACCAGCAATGATCATTGCCTTGGTATACTCTCATTTTTTTTTCATACTTTAAGTGATTCTCTTTAAACACCACGTGACAACTAGCTGATTTAATAAGTAGTGTACCTGTAGTGAGTCTGTAGTTAATTGGTTGTCGGGCCTAATGAGCTGGGCGTGGTTACAGCATTTCTTCAGCTCCATCACAATGTTCAAAAAGCTGTTAAGGTTTCCTTTTAACCCTTTGTTTAATGCCGCAAAGTTTTTCGTAAGGATCCATCTACAAAAATAAGAATAATCTCAAACTTTGACTTATTCAAGGCTGCATTCTTATTAGAAAAATTGTACAGAGCCCAAAGCTCCAAACCTATGAAACACAGGGTCCCCAGCATACAAGTCATGTGTAAAAGCTAGGATTTCCTTAACACCTGAGGTAAAAGTAGGTTGCCAGTTACCTGGGGTTAAGAAGTACAAGGGTGGATCTGGGATTGATTGGGGAAGTCGTCACATGAGAGACAGAGATGAACATCTGACGGGTATTTGGGGTAAAGAAGAAGGAAGTGTATTCTGGGATGAGAAAGGGATCCATGCGCAGTTAGTGAAGGCACTACAGACGGAAGCTTAGTCTGAAATAATAATAAATTGGACTCTCTGAAGAGATGTTTGTCTTACCTATAGTACTGTTTCTGAATTGATGACATTTCCACTCTAAGAATTTGTTCCACCTAAATGTAAAAAAATACCATATATTAGCAGACTGTATTACTGTATTACTTGTATTGTTATACATGTGTATAATAAAATACTGGTATAAAATATAATGAAATACTGGTATGCCCTTGAGATGTATTTTATATAATAAAATACTGGTATAAAATTTTTAAAAAAATGAGTTATGTAGTAATTATATTCACTGAAAAACTATAATCATTGTTATTGCAAAAGCAATAACCCGTCTTGTCAATATAATATATAAGCAAATAATTGTAAACTATGGAAAGAAACCATTATCACATTGAACAGGAAACAACATTATTGACATAGGACTGGATACTACAGACAAACAACAAAATGTACTGACAACTGAAAGTGCACACTGGGTCCAGTTGTTCGAATGCAGGTTAGCACTAATCTGGGGTTAAATTTTAACCCGGGATTCTTTATCTTTTTAATCAAAAGCACTCTTTCAGATAATTTTCTCTATTCTTTTTAGCGTATCCAATCATCAAATTGTAGGCAAAGAGAATGAAACTGAATTTGCTTTTTAAGCTCTCATATCTGAGTTCATTTTTTGCACTAACCCTGGGTTATCTTAACCCAGCTTCGAACAACCCGGCCCTGCAGAAAAACATGAAAACATGGTTTACCTTAGCTGGCAATGACTTCTCAACATCTTTCTTGACTCTTCTAAGAAGAAAAGGCTCAAGTTCTTTATGAAGAGTAGAAAACCCCTTATCTTTTTCCTCTTGAGTAGCATGCTGCCTATCAAACTCATCCCAAGAGTAGAACCTGTACACAAATCAGAACTAATGATCAGAATAACAGCTTATCACTGGACAGCTCACGGGGCAGTGTTTTAGCAACACTAGGAGGCCCCTGGTGCCTTAATACTTTTGTT
>NC_133205.1:25572321-25612321 GCF_958299795.1 Porites lutea | reverse complement strand
GTTATAATTATAATAAATTTTTCTTCATTCCTAGACTGAACAATAGAGGCTTGTAAGGGGTTGCTAATTTTTAAGTCTATGGACAAAATCCTTCATTGTGACCATTCAGATGGAACCTTCTCACCAATAATGGAATGGAAAGGTTAACTTTAATACTTTTTTATTATTATTATTTTTTTATTTATCTATTTATTTTTTTAATACCTTTTTTATTGCCACAACAAGTATTGACATACATATAGTAGTATATACATATAGTAAAATAAAATCACACAAAAAGTCGTACAAGATATTTAATTTCAAGTCAAGGGATTCTACGTTTTACAAAACAATTGAAAAACGTAGAGATGTTTCGAGTATGCAACTAATTTGTGTGACTAAACAAAGAAAATAAATATTGCCACCAAAAACAGAAAGTATGACTTTTTGTGTGATTTTATTTTGCTATATGTATATACTTTTTGCTTGATTTATTTGTTTATTTTAGCCTCGTACCTTAACTCTAATACTTACCATGTTGCTATATCCTCCTCCCTTTTCATCAAGTTACTCAGCTTTTTCATTCCCTTTACATTTTGCTCAGTGAGACCTTTTTCTGTCTCCCATGTGTTATGGAGATGAGACCATCCCTTCCACTTGATCAGATATTGTACTTCACTTGGTTCTCCAGGCAAAGGCTCACTGCGCTTCAACATTTCTTCATAGTCTGGTGCATAGATCGTAGTAACAGCTCCCACTTCTCCTGGTCGACCAATGCGGCTATACAAAACCCTCTCAATACACTCTCTGTCATCTTCCACATACTCTCCAGCAGCGTCGTGATTTTGTTCTATGAGTTCATCTGAGTCTGTTGCATCTTCACTATCCTCTTTATAACTGTGTTAAGATAAAAGAGCAATCATGTACTCTGTATCCAGAAGGTACACACTGTAGCCAACAGCTACCAACAGAGCAGTAGATGAAAAATAAAAAGACACTTTTTATCTGTGTGTATGTATACATAGCAAGTACAAATTTAATAAAAATATTGAGGACACCAGCTGTTTTACACCATGGCCATTTACACATGGTCATCCATGCTACATAAAGGACATTTATGCCATTTGCAGGGCAAAGGCAGCATCTTAAGTTATTTTAAGACTCTAAGAATAATTCTCTGGGCCCAGGGATAATGAACCTGCTCCCTTCCACTACCCAGACTATTCCTCTGCCAAAGTCAAGAGCCACAAATTTCACATTAATTTATCTTTCCCATGCAAGCTGTAAATTGAATACTTTAAAACCTGAAAAACACTTGAAGATTGTACAAGGTGAAAGGTGATTCAGGCAGGGTGCAAAGAAAATCATTTTTACAGCTTGCCATTTGGGCAAGCTGAAACTAGCATTTACTAGCCCAGACGTCATTTCAACTAGCCCCAAAAACTTTTCGTCAAGCAGAATTGATTTCACACTTCTTCTGTTATTCGAATTCCTCAAAGAACATCACTTGCCCGTCGGGCACGTTAAAAACAGATTTCACTAGCCCGATAGCAAAATCCACTAGCCCCGGGCTATCGGACACTACTTTCTTTGCACGCTGTTCAGTCTTCAATGCTTACCTACAGTAAGCTTGACATAGAACAAAGAAGATACATGTAAATAAACATCTACACTGTACCTTGAAATGTTGACTGCTGCCCTTCTAACAGAATTCCTACTGTTCTCATCATCATCATCATCATCCTCATCACTTTCGTCATCATCATCAGATTCTTCACTCTCCAACTTCTTCACCCTGCTAGGTGTTTTCTGTGGGGAGGGGGCTAGAGGTTTCTTGCGTGGGGCAGGATCCTTTTGTTTTGGTACAACTGGTGGTACTCTAGCATTTGGGCGTGGCACTGGCCGGGGTCTGTTCCGCACCTCATGTTCAGGGGTGTAATTATCACTGCTATCACTTTCACTCTCATGGCCATCTACTGCAGACCAGTCCTCACTAAATAAAAGTAGCATAATCAAAGATAAGAACCTTCACAGTAAGTTCTCATACAGTAGTGAACCAATTCTTGTTGTTTTACACTGGTGGGAGTGGAAGGGTCAAAGGAAAGTTGGAAGCAGGTGTGGCAGCAGGAATAAAGGGGCAGACCCAATAAATTTTTTCATAATTAATTTGATGGTAACCTTTTGCACAAGCTAGTTTTAGCCAGGAAATTCCAAGTAGTCATACATCTGAAGTCTCAAGCTAGCAGTTCATACACTGAGATATAAAAGAAGTCAATTTTTTCCCCAAAATTGGGCATGCATCCAGTGGATAGCTGGACACCAAACTGGCAAAACCTTGTTCCTACCTGCCAAACTAGCTAGGTCCTTCTCCTTTTCGGTGCAAAACTACTTTGTATTCACAGAAATTCTCACACACAAACTCCTCTCTAGCAGTCACAAAGCTTTATTTACTGATGTATACAAACCAGGGTTGTCACTAAAATTTCAAGTTGCCAGGTAAATACAACAAGTAGGCGGGGAATCAAATGGCTAGGGATTTCTTTTGGTTCTATTTTTGTTCTATTTTCCAATAAAAGTAGCCGAGGGCCACTCTCTTATTAGCCGGGGAAAATCCCCGGCCCCCGGCTCTTAATAACAACCCTGCAAACTATGACCACATTAACCTTGCTGATGAAATCCTCCTGGCCTGTCTTCCTTTGACAACCTTTTTGTTCTTCCTTTGTATTCCGCCAGCAGGCTTCTCACCATCTTCACTGTCTGATCCCTTAAAAAGAATTAAGTGATAACAGCTTTGAAAGACTCTTTAGCTTCATGATCAAAACTTACATGCTTATATATAAGTTTAGAATTTGGAATTTTATTATTTGATTATTTATGGAACAAACAATTTGACAATTTTTTCTGTAAAGGTTTTCTTGTAATTATTATCTCTACAAAAAATTATGAGATACTGCACAACAGCAGGAATAAACAAATATTTTATATATTTTTTACTCAAGTCTACAAATGGATGCTACAAAATTCCCCTGTGTGGATCAAAAAGCAATAATCACCAATTCAAAAATATTTAACTCCCCTGTTATCATAATAATATTGCTCTGGAGCATTACCTCTTGTATTACATTAAATCTTTCTGGTTCCTTTCTTGACCTTCCAGATCGTCTAACGCCATAAGTTTCAGGATCCTCTTCCCAAAACTACTTAAAAAACAGTTTGTAACAATCATTCAGTAACAAAACTTTTCATAATAATGTGTGAGATGTAATTACAAAGTATAACACATGAGTGAGTGGATGAAATCCTGTGAAATGACTTCTATAATTTTAATGAAACCTTTTGATTAGTTTGACAGTATATTTATAAAAACTAATGAGCACTTTACTGAAACAATAACATCTTTCTGCAAAAGGGTTTTAGGTTTCGCACTCTGAAATAAGTTACTGTCTACACTGTAATATCAAAGAAGGATCTTTGGTGGTACAGAGAATTAAAGGAACTTTTGCATAAAAAAATCAGATTGCTTTACAACCATACCTTTCTTCAAAACATAGGCACGTTTTACATGCATGTGCATGAGCTATTTTGAATGCTTCAGTGAAAACAGTATTAGCAATCTACTGCTTTAATCCTAAATTAAATCAACCTTATTGGCTCCTGCAACAGACATCCGAACATACAAAGCCACAAAGCCACAAAGATACATATGCTCAACACCACTGACATATGAGCTATTTTTTCAAACATATAACTCAAAAATAATTTTATTGATAAGATTTTATTGTTATTCTGCAGTGTTACTGAAGTATTCACTGTTTCAAAAAGACTTGTTTACATGTTTGAATTTTGTGGCCTCATTTCCTTACTGTTAAAATTATTTAGTTACCGTAAAATTCCGAAAATAAGCCCCTCCCTGTATGAGCCCCTCCAAATATAAGCCCCCCCAAACCAGTAGCGCAAAAAAAAAAACCTCCATTAAATCGCCCCTCCAAATATAAGCCCCCTGGGGGCTTGTACTTGGAAAATTTCCCTCAAATATATAGTAAAACAAAGCAAAACTGGTAGATTTATTCCCAGCTATAAGGTTTTGAAACGCAAATTTCCCTCCATAGATAAGCCCCTCCGAATATAAGCCCCTCAAAAAGGGCCTTTGAAAAATATAAGCCCCGGGGCTTATTTTCGGAATTTTACGGTAATTCGCACAGTTGTGTCAAGTGGTCATCAGTCCTGGTATCTTTGCATCCGCTTTTGCTCCATGTCGTACCTAGCTATACACCACACATACACCTACCCTTTCATCAAATTTAGTTTTCTTTGTTGGCGTAGTTGGATTGTTATTGAAGCTGTGTTGTGGGTATCCTGGGGGAGATGACATCTGCATGGATGGAGCTGGGTTGAAATGCGACAATCGCGGCACCTGATATCTCTGCTGCATCTGAACTGGTTGACCATTGTCATTGTCATCAGATTCGGAATCTGACTGACTGCTGCCGGAGCCTTCAGACCCAGACTCACTCTCCTGTCTATCAAAAATGGTATTCAAAGAAAGTAAAATTCATGATCACAAAAATTTGTTCTTTTGGAGTGGTGGGTCTAAAATACAGGTCACTTTTCCACAGGTGACCATGATACAGATAAATGAAAAGCATTAAAAGTGTCTCCTACCCCTAATCTCTTATCAAAATGGTCTATTAGATCGAGGGGGAATCTGCGTGGTTTGGTAATATATCGATGAAGCAATGACCTGTACTTTAGGTCTTTGCAGACTGAAAGACTCTGATTTCCCTACCCTTTTGTAATACTGCAACTAGTAAAATCCCTACCCTTTAATATACCTGAGGCCTAAAAAGGTACCTCTATTGAGTGGACCCTCCCTGTATAATCCATTACAGGGAGTTAACACTCCACTGTACCCAGGGCAGTGGGACCAGATAATAGAATGGTGAAGTACAGCTATATCTGCATGCAGGAGGTTTTATTACTCCGGGCTGTTCAACCATTTTGGCTGAGCTCATTGGCATTTTTAATACATAAAATTTTTCATAAGGTCTGAACGACTAGGGAGATTCCTTATTCACAATTTCAAGTATGTATCTGGAAACCAACAGCAGTTTTGGCAAAAAAGAACATTTCAGGGAAATTTGTACTGGTTTTGACTTTTCCAATTTTGATGTTGACTAGCTGTTTGCTGGCCTTCCCTCGGGGACAGGGTCTGTGCCATTCTATCATGCAGCTGTACATGTACCTAATCACACACGATCACCATCAGATCAACCCAGAGAAACAACTCCTAAATGACATTAAATGTCCTTAAAACTGGGGCAGCACTCTTTCCCTAGAGGGGAGGGAGAGCTCCCCTATAAAAATGACAGGGGTGCTTGACACACCTTTCAAGGGGGCAAAATTTGTGAACTGGTACAGTTAAACAACATACTTCATTAGGGTGGCTAAGTATAAATAAATCCAGGAACCCATAACTTCTTCAGTAGTCAAACTGCAAATCGTCTTTAAAGTCCCCAGGGAGATTTATGTTAATAATAGTTATGTCAAGCACATATGAGGGGAGCTTAATAGAGAGGGCAGCTTGTTCAAGATGGGGTGGGTGAGGGGGGGGGGGGCTTATTTAATTTAGCTAAGTTTATGGTATCAACTCTCCACAATGAACTACATGGAAACGTGAAAAAGCTCAGGCACAATGAATTTGGAGGCCATGCAGATTGGAGGATTCACAGTAAGTGATGTAGAACAGTTTGTGTCCTTGAGGGCGGGGTGAGGGGTACACGTTTTTTTTTTTGGATTTTGGCAACAGCAGCAAGAAAATGTCTTGCGTGTCAAAAAACTTTTGACTCTATCCCTGTGTCCTATGCTTTTATTACATAATAATATAACGTGATTAGAGTGTAAGCTTCCACTTGCAGGAAGTTAAACAGTTTGATTCCAAAGATGCAACCTGAAGGTTCTGTAACTATGTGACTCGATATACCAGTTTGGTTTCGAATAATACTGTTGCAGCATAATCAGAGGGAAAAACATTGAAATCTTGTACAGAGTCAGACCGAAGAGAACAAGTTAAACAGACTGCGATGATTTAATGGTTAGAAAGCTAATGGAAAAGAGAGCTTCAAGTGGTTCTATGTTTGTACTGTCTGTCTGTCATTTACATCACTAAACAAAGCTGGGAATGCCATGATACAAAAAGTAAAATGAAAGAAAAAATCAAGAGGAGAGAGGAGAAATGAATAACAAAAATAATGATCTGCTACTCCCCACTCCCTCTTAACAAAAAACAACAACAACAACAGATTTGCAAAGCCTTTTGACACTGCAGGAGATTCTAGTCCAGGAACCTGTTTCTTGAAAGTCCCAATAATTAACGGGCCCGGTAAGCTGTCTCCGTTTACATTAAAGATCGAGGTTTTAATAATTTTGCATCTAACACGATAAAACTATCAGTTAATGAAACAAAATGGAGTAGTTTGCTAGCCAGGAGCAGCGCTCTTATTCTTTATATTTCGATTTGAATATTTGATTTCGGGCCAGAAAAGTTACCAGGACTTTCGAGAAACGGGCCCCAGGACCCAGAAACTCAAGGAGGCACAACAGTTAGGGGTATAGAAGGGTAAATGGTTTCAAAATTCCAGACCGAGACTCAAGCATTATTAAAAATTCCAAGCCTAGCCAAGACTTCACTTCTAAAAAATCTGAACCTGAGACTTTAAGTGCAGAAAATTTCGAACCTCCACTAACAGCCACCATTTTTCGTCCTGATGGACAAAAATCCATAGATTGAATCCTGTTTAAAACCTCTCTACAATGGTCACTTTCTTCTGTCCCCAAGGTGGCTGTTGTAGAGAGATTCAACTGTAAAGCTAAATAAAATGACTGAGAACACCAATGGAAGCTAGCAGAAGCCCACCAATATACTGCTTTGTCTTGTTTTACTATCTTAATCTATCAGCTTAGTTTAATAAGTTGTACCACACGGTAAAATGACCAATCCGAGACTGTGAAACCAGCCACCGAAGAAAAAATTTGAGACTGAGACTCAAAATCACCCAATAAATGAGACTTCAAGACCCACCACTGAAATGTGCTTCTGAGATTTCAAAAATTTTCCAACACCCAAGTTTTTCAAAGGTACCATTCTATACCCCAATAGTGTCCCTGCATGTATGTGGAATTGACAAAAAAAATATAAAGAGCCACTATGTGTCAAGGTCTCTTCATTATTTTACTGAGAGTGAACAGTCATTTTAATTTATAACATTTTGTTGCAATTTCCAAGCTACATCAGAAAACTTCCTTAAATAATCAATAGTAACAGAAACTTGTACCATCAAAAGAGCAGGGTCAGATATAGCGATAACTACCACTATGTTTTGCACCCAGCAGAGTCATGTTAGTGACAAAAAGGTGCAAAGACTTTTGGAGTTGAAATTAGCAAATCAATGACATTTGAGAGCGAGAGTGAGAGAGATCAAGATCCCAGAGAGTGCTGGGAATAAAAAAAATGACTGTTTTACCTTCATAAGCATTTTATTTTGTCTGCATTTGCTCTTTCTACCTTAAAACTTACAACATTTTAAATAAAAATGCTAATTCTGATGTTCTTTGATAAAAAAAAATCAAGGACTTATCAAGGACCAAAACCTGACACCTGTACTGCAAAGCTTTTCAAGGGCTTTCAACATGCATACAAACCCCGCATTTTTGAACTTTAAAAGGACTTATATGGCCGGTGACAATGAATACAAAAATCATGGTAGCAAAGACACTGGCACTCTTGCAGAGAAAGAAGTTCATCTGCTGGGTTGCAGCTTGAGTTGGACTTCCTTGGAGGAAGATACATTAATTTAGTCTAACAATAACGTCTTGAGCATTTCCTCTCATATGCACCCCTCCTTGTACTTGTATCATATGGTACCCCAACCCTCAGGTTTTATTGCCAGAGACCAAAGGAGCCCACAATCCTATCTCCGGGCCCCAATATTATTGTTCAAACATTGGATAGTACTAGACACCAGATAAACACTATCCAGTAGATAATTAAGTATTAGGAAAACTGATTGCTCACCATCAACTGGACAAATCCAGTGGATAGCATTATCCACCTTTTGAACAACTGGGGCCAGGTTGCTATTGCAGCATTTGTTTGGACTTCTACCAAGGATGAATGGAATACACAGAGCACAATCTGATCATGTGTGTTTTTCTATCATTAGAGAGCTTTAGGTCCTGAGACAAGAACGACTATGAGAATGAGATTTTCTCAATAGTAAGTACTGCTCATGGGTGAGGCTGCATCATTTTGGCCGGAAAATGTGGTAACCATCGTCATTCTTCTACGAGTTTTAGCGGGAGTGTCATAATGGTGGGAACAAGTTATCAAATATTAGAAGTTTTAGCATTTTGCGATCAGAAGAGGTCTTAACCTCCTTCAATAACAATAACAGGGCTGGTGAAAAAAAGTTCAATGAAGAATTCCAGAGTGACTATTTTTTGACAATACCCCCCCAAAAAAATTTAAATCAAATCTCGTACTCGTAGTTATTCTCATCCTCAAATTTAAAGGTCTCTATTACTTTTGTAATCTGGTGACACTTGTTTTGACCTTTTATCATAAGAAACTTTGTAAAGCACAACAAATGGAAAGAGATATGTAATGATATGTATTGCTGTGCAAAATTTGTTTCAAAATAAAAATTAATGAAAAATTAAGAAAGAAGAGGAGCCAGAGGGGAGGTAGTAATAAATATGCCACTGTTCAGGTATATTTGATCAAGCAATCTCCAGTACTCTAAAGCACAGTTTCTGCTGCCTTAATCATGATATTAAACAGTGGTGCCATTTTCTCGAAATTATGGGCCTGTTGTGCAATACGAAGGAAAGCTACAGTGTTTAATACTCTGCACTGCACTACCCTTACAGCCAGCAATAACAATACACTGGTATACTATTGTGGACATACAGTTTCTATGACTATGATTTCCAGGCCCCAGCATAAACTAAATTCTTCTACTTTCTACACTGACTTAGGACATTATTGAATGTCCATCACTGGAAACTGGGTCTTTGTTATCCAATACAAAACTTAAGAAAAACGCTGCGAGGGTTCCTATATTGAGAAGTTAAGTCCTTAGCTTAGTCGAGAGCAGCACCCTTTTTTATGTTTTTGCTGTTTGAAGATGTTGCATAAAAATTTTGACAAAACTTCAGTTGCTACTGTAAGTTCTGAAATCAGAGACTCCCAAAGTGAAAACCACCCAAAAATGTCAAAAATTATATGTACGATAATTAATTTCACAAGTTATGAACCTTTCAAAGTAAAGATGGCCCTGATAAAAGAACCCTCAAGAACTGATTCTCTTCCTTTGTAAGGGTCAAAAAGTCAAAAGAATAAAATCAAAGAAACTTAAGTTCCAATGCATACCAGGGTGAAATAGATGTAGATTCGTTAATGCAAGTAGAATGATTTTCAAATAATTATTGTTTTGCGAGAAAGTTACAATAGTAATCAAGAAAACTGTACTTGGATCCTCAGAGTTCAATTCACAGGGGTAAAATGGGATAACATGAGCCATAAATACATTTTGTACTGGCCTTGTCCTATAGAAAGAGTTTGCAGTTATGACGGCTGTAGAAAAATTAACTCTAAAGAGTGACAGCCCCCAAAGTAGCAAGCCCAGAGGTTTGCTTAATCTCTGAAACTAACAATTAAGTAAGACTTGTTCCTTTTAAAACTCTACACTATGATACTCATATGTTAAAATGAAAATGAGCAACCTAATTTAACAGCAGAATGTTCCAAAAAAGTCAAAACCACAGGGTCTCTGGATTTCTCTACATCCTCTAATGGATCTTCCGCTTCAGCTTTGACTTCTTCCTTACATATTTTTAAATTGAAAGGGTCCAGACTTTGGTGGTCTTACTGTAGCAAGGTTGGCTTTAAGAATCAAAACTCAAAACACTTTTTCGTGTATCCCAAACCTTCATACAGAAAGGTTTACTGGGCAGACTGAGAAAATTAATTAAGAAGGTAAACTCAGCCCAACACGAACCATAGGGAACACTTAACTTCTCAGTGCATGTAACACTTTTGACATCAGATTAGAAATGATAATTTTAGAGCAGTTAGTAAATTCTGACCTTACTGCTTGTTATTGCTTTACTTTGCTCTTCTAAAAGTAAATGCAATCTTTAAAACATCTACAGTTTTGTGTCCTTGTCCTTTTTCATTCACAATAAAAAATTTATCTTCAACACAACTGTCAGAATGTCCTGAATCACTCTAAAGCAAATTTTTTACCGTAATAACATTTTAACATAAATGCTGGCCAGAGAATTTTTTAACAATGAAGCTAGTTTCAGAGGAACATTTTGACAAAAAATTATATCTAGTAAATAAATTGGCAACGCTCTCTTTATAAATGTAGACCAAGGATGGCAAGATCGAAGAGTTAAGTTAAGCTCAATAAGAGCAGTGACACCCACTCGTAATGGTTCCTTCCTCGATACATTCTTAACTTAAAATTTGATTTCAAGACAACCAAGCTCTTCATAAATAACAAACTTCATGACCACGTTCTATGTTCCACTCATCGATGACATTTAACTGATTCAGTGAAGAGACATTCCCCTCTCCTTCCATTCCCAGGGAATCACCCACAAGAAACGAACATCGAAATTTGTTGTAACCAACATCGCATGTCGATTTCAAAACAAGCAGAGCTTACGATACATCCATAAACACACCTGATTCTGCTGATATCTCGCGGTAAAAAAAATAATTTTCAAAAAATGGGAGAGACAAAGCGAAACTCACATCAATAAAGAGATAACTACATTATTGCTCCTGACAAGTGGTTGAACAGCAATCAATTTAAGGTTACCTGTGATTGGGGTCCAGCGAAGGGAGCCATGCATCGGACAAAACGAAGAAAAAAATCAACAGCTCGAAATTGACCGACCTGATGCAAATAGGGCGCTGTCTCAACATGTATTTTCAAGCGAAAAAAGTCAAGTGAACTCTCAGTATTTCAATCATTGTCAAAGAATGGAATACAAAAGGAAAGAGAAAGAGATCTGGGCAGATCTTCTTAATGGGAAGAGAAATGTTTTTATCCAGAAAAGACCCTAAAAATTCGCTGCGCGACACGTCAACACTTACATTCAAAGAGAAAGGAATAAAAAAAACGTGTTCGTCGTTTCAAACCACACTAAATTGTTTGATTTTTAGCCCCTATTTCAAATGTGAAAACTGATTCTTCCTTCTACTAAAACTGATAATCAGTAGTCCAGTTACAGAACCTTGGTTGGAAGAACCACAAGCCGTTGCATGTTTTCGATCACGAAGACCAAAAAAAATATGGCGCCTGTGAGATGACAGATAATTTGCAACAAGAATTTACCTCGCTACGTGTTGTTGATCTGGGAAGGAAATGCCCATAGATCCATGAAGGCTTCCAATATGGCCAAGAGAAATGGCTGATGGTGGAAAATGATTCGTAAAATGTTCTCCAAACATCACTGATCCCCTTCCTTCGTCTACACTTGAAAGGATATCGACCTCTTCGTCGCTTTCTGAATCATTATCCGCCATTTAAGCTTACGTGGCTGTGGGAATACGCGAAGGAAGCGCAGTCCAGTGAATTCCGTTCCAACAGACTCCGTTTCTTAGAGGCTGTGCCCATGTTTCAAAAGGGGTACTTATAGGGGGTAGAAGTCTAAACGAACAAGAAAGCCTTCGAAAAATAGTATAAAATGGCAAACGGCCGTCTTTGAAAGGAGAGGAGTCACAAACCCTTCATGACTTCGACACGCGTTACAAGATGAGGGAAGCTACTGTCGAAGAAAGGCACTACGGTTCAAAAAGGGGGTTAAGGGGACCAGGAATACCCGTACAACGCCTTCGACTGTCGAAGAAGCGAAAATTCAATGTTTTTAATCTTCCGGGAAGAAAGCTAAAACTAGAAACGACAACAGATGTTTCTTTGGCCACACCGCGTGATCAAAGGACAATGGAAACAACACAACGATTTCAAGTAGATGAAAATCGATTTTACCTTCGAAAAAGTCGACGAAAAAGGTTCGAAGGGGAAGGAAAAGATGGCTACCGAGTCGCAGAAACGAAGATCCATCGAAAACGTAGGACAAAAATAGGGCAAATCCACGCGACTCAAGACCCTTTCTAGGACATCAGAACTCGACTTAAACAACACAAAAACTTGAAAGAGTAAAACATTTATGTAAAAACGCAATCAACAGCACAAAACTAACAATTTATCAAGAGCAAAACGCTTACTTTCTTCCCTCACTGACTCCATCTTGGTAAACGCGCCGCTCCCTGTTCGCTCCTCGTCTTTGTCTGTTGACGCATTGCATTCTGGGTTTCCAGTCATTTGCGCATGTCTTGCGGGTGGCTTTTGTTTTTTCGACCAATCACGTGAAGTTCTTTAATCTTTGTTCCCACTTTTATTTCATTTGTCCATGCATTGTCATTATTTCGTTGTTTTCCCATCAATGGATGATCATAAGAAAAAACGAGGTTTCCTGAGCTGCCTAAGTGGGTAGACTCCTCAGTCGTGGGTAGATCTTCTCTATTCACCTGCACTGGTGGGGGGTGGGGGGGGGGGGGGGGGCTTGGAATGTCTCCTTGCTTCTGGCTGATCGTCAGGCCTATCTGCTAAGCGCATATGTTCAGGCGAGATGTCTTCTCCTGGACGTGTTGGTAGTCATCAGCAAAGTCCAGGTCTTCAGGTGCTGTTAAGAGAGTCCATCGTATGCCTCTCGCCTGATCTTCCGTTGTTCGTCTCATCACCCAGTCAATAATTCATAATTCAGTCATAAGCCTTCTGATAATATGATAGACGAACCCAATAACTGTTTTATTATTCATTCAAGATAATTCCTAGTTTACTGAAAAACAAGTATACTTTCCTCGATCGATGTTTTAAAAATTCTCATCTTATTTTCCTGTTTCGCGGCAAGTTCAGGAGATAAATGGAAATTCAGTTCTGCAGGTATTCCCCAAATACCAGCAGATGTCGTCGGTCGAGTTGTATTATTGCCGTTCATGCTGGGTTTCTGCCAAGTAATTCAAACCAGTATGTGAACAAACCGCCATGTCGAAGTTAGGTATAACCTTGAGAATTCAATTCTCCATTTAGTTAACGGAGACTCAAAGACTCCAAAGTTGCTATCAGTAGGACAAAGCTGATTAAAACAAATTTTTTATTCAGACCTTTTGACTACAAGTATGCCATGCGGGTCATAAAAGATCCTATTAAAACTGGGCCGCGGAATTTTTATTTGGACCCGTCATTCTTAAATACGCCGTGTCTTAGGCGCCATGAGTTTTCTGACCACAAAATGGTCGAAAACAAGTTACCTTCGTAAAAACAGCGACAAATTAATGGTCCTTTTAGACTTCGCCGGAAAAAAAACGCATTAAATTCTATCCTCCACGAGAATGAAAAAAAAAACCGTAAAGTTATATTCAGCCAGTTTTCATCTGGCATATCCTACGAATCACAGTTTTGTCAATAATTATATTCGTGCACGTGTTCATTTATTTGAAATATGCTGAAATTTCTATCATTATTAACCACCCTCGCTAAAATCCTTTTTTGTGATGGACAAAAAACGTGCAAATACACTTGCTAAAAGTTGACCTCACGAGTTTCACGGCAAAAAGCGAGCGACCATTATAAAGTTAAGTAGGACACAGAACTTTCTGGAACTGAACGGTCTGCCAGTATAACTGACGGAATCATATTTTAGAAGCTTCCAACAATTCTGCGAAACTTTCAACGAATCTTTCAGCTGATCATTTCAAATACTGTGGCTTAGATAGCTCTCTTCTGGATTACAGATATCACACCACTTAAGCCGATCATTGACCGATTTACCGCGTGTTGGGGTTTATAAAGAAAAGTATGACAGAAATGAGGTTCACATTTGTGGTTCATACTAAGACAGGAAAACTGTCGCCTAAATCATCCCATTTTCTTCAAGGATCTTCAAGGAGCTAATGATAAGTACACTAGTCTATAAAAATTTGTTTTCTGTGATTTGTATATTCAGTTTCCAAATTTCGCTGAGTGCCAAGTAATGAAAGTTAGGAACCCTTAACCCATGAAAGGCAGTTGGCATGTTATCCTGCAATACGATTTTAATTGATCATGAGAGGTGACTGAAACAAGTGTGTACTCAGCATAGATGCATACAAACGCAGTGCATATCCACCTCTGTTTTATGTAATTTTTACACAAGGCAGCATCTTTCTTTGAACGTGTTTATTTCATCTGCCAGCACACTTTGGGGTAAAAATGGCAGAGACTTCTTGAAATTCCTCATTGAATGCACATGAGCATGATCGCAAAAAGCTGGTAAAGACCATAATTTAAACCCTATGATTTCATCCATTTTCAGCTCATTATTAGCGGATCCAACATTATTGAAGAATTCAGAGAGCAACAGAGGGCAACCTGTTTTGAACACGGCTCCAGTAAAGCGCCAACCTTATACCGGGCCGGTGACTAAATTGCCGTAGAACTGAAGTGTGAACTATTCGTTTATTGGCGCGGAAAGGTGATCAGAAAGTTTATTGACTCTGCGAATATATTTTGCTAAGTCGGTTGGTGAAAAGAACCGATCGGAAGCTTTCCAAAACGCATTAAAGTGAAAGACAACGAGAAAATTAAGGCCAGTGCGCCACAAATTACCCCGTTGAAACGGACACGCGCGCCCATAACAATTATTCATTGCGTCAAATTACCAAACACACTGGTGACTTGTTCAGCAATATTGACAAAATGTTGATTGCGAACGTTAACATTTCCAAAGGACCCGAAGTCTCACGTTCCTCTATGCTCACTCTTGATTTCTTGCAAAGGAATTTTCCCTCTGCGAAGAGCAGAAGAAATATGTATTTTAATCGGTGCGGTGTTTTGGGTGGCTCAAAAAGAAGATATTGCATGTGTAGATGAATGTGCAAAAGCAATTACGGTGTTACATACATAACCTGGCACAACAGAAGTTGTTTTCACTTGCGCATCGTAATCTGAAAGTGTGTTTCCGAAGCGCGTTTTTGGTGCACCTGAAACATCGACTTTGGGAATTACTTTTATGGGAGTTTTATAAGGCTTATATGTCCTCATACGACAAATGAAACATGGGGTCTTTGAACCCCTTCACTGCCAAATTTAGCCGAAAGCAAATTTCGACCAAATTTCCAAATGTCATTTTGTGAAATTTTAAAAAACAAATAGCACCACGTGTAAGTACAGACGGAGAGCTTTCATCTGAATGGTCACATCATAGGATTTTGTCTGCAGAATCAAAAGTTATAGTCACCTTACAAAACTCCGTCAAATACTATGGCAGTGAAAGGGTTACTGAGGTGCGCAACCTATGTCATTGAGTTGCATGTTGGGGTGATATCTTTCTTTGATATTCACTTACACGTGACTGTCTAATGTTTTGGTCACAGAACCGGGAAAGCTAAGACACCTCATCATCTTTTTATCATCTTTTCGGCTTGATCGTCTGCACATGACGTCCGGATGCGACACAATACCACATCATCATCATCATCATCATCATCATCATCATCGGGGAGCGAGGGTGGCGCTCCTTTGCTCCGAGAGGTTTTTCTCTGGGTACTCCGGTTTTCCCTTCTCCTTAAAAACCAACACTTTGAAATTCCAATTCGATCTGGAACGCACGAACACGTTTCAACGAGTTCTTAAGAACTCCTAAGTGCTCCGTGAGTAAACAAATTACAAAATTACAATAATCATCATCGGCATTGTTACATTCATCACCATCACCATCAACTGGTCTCTGTCATCATCACTTGCAGGTTAGTTGTCGTACTTACTGGATCCAGCAGTTCAATGAATATTCTATCGCAATATACACTATACGAATTACAGTATAGTTTCTTTACCATGGCGCTGCTTCATGGATAATAAAATATCCAACATAGAGAATAAAGATAGAAACACTTTAAATAGTGTTTTCAGCTTTATGGTGATTAAAGGATCAATAACTGTGTTTTTTGCGTTTTTTTTTTTCTACTGGTTCAGATCTTTGTCAGGTAACTGAACCCACTGGTTTGAAGTCGAGGTTTTACCGTTTAGTGTTTATAGCCAAAGTGGAAGTGCATTTCAGCGCGGAAGAAGACTGGCTACTGCACAACATTGCACTGAACTCAAGACTTTGTCTCTGACTGAACATAGTGTAAATGGTTGCCGCAATTGTTGGTATAGCCAGTACTTAAAAGAGCGAGCTGAACCTGGAAATTGGCAAACTCAGAGAAGAGAGAGAGAGATCAGAGCGAACTAGTCGAGAGATAGAGGCAGTATTCCCTTGGGTCGTAATCAGTTTCCTTTGATTCTCTGGAATTGCTTGAGTGTGGCGACAGGCTTGAGAGAAATCCCCTAAGTTTATTGCAACAGTAGCGAGTTGAGCGAAAAAAGGGTGCAGTCAAAATTAAAAATATTTGTTGAATAAACATTGCTGTCCTTTCTATGGTTTTATCCTATATACGTGCTTGTTAACTGAGACCTCATGAAAGAAATCACTCAAAGAGGCAAAAAAACATCTGCAAATTTAAGTAGTCGCCTGGAATGTCCCTACAAACTAGAGATATACACTTGTCACGCATTTTGACACTTACATTTTTCATCTTATATGACTTTGAACTTTTGTGTGTAGGTAGCCTGCGTAGCATGCGCAAGCGTTTTGGCGCGAGTTCGTCGAGAAAGTTGGGACGAGAGCACCTTTTTTTTTTGCTCTTGCTCTAACGTTCGCGCAATATATGACCAGCCTCGCTTTCGTGCAGTGTTGATCATGTGATCAGTATTTAGTACTTAAGTCTATATGGATATGTATTAGATAGACTATATTAAAGATTTCTGGTATTTTTGTGGAAATTTATTGTAGTCAATTGTATTTACACACTACTTTATATTATAGCCTCGATTCCATATAGAGCCATTTAGGTCTAAAAACAGACCCCCCCCCATAGCGACCGCCGGTGCAGGTAACAAAATTGCCGACAATATTTTTTGTGTTCCTCAGGTTTCCCTTAACACATCTATGTAGGTGGTTTGCTTTCCCCATAAAAATCCCACGGAAATTTATTTTATGACATATGCTCCCTGACTAATAACTGGATTGGAAACGCTTGCTACGCAGGCTAGTAGCTGCTAGTGTGGAGGTGATTGTGGCTGACTTTTCAAAAAGTCTCTATTCTCCTCACTCCCCCCTCCCCCGCCACCAAACTGTGGGTGCTTTCCATCTCCTTCTTAAAATGCGTTCGCCCCTTTCGTTCTGTATTGTTCAGTCATAGCCCCAAAGGGCTTCCCGCAAAGCATGCAATTTTCGGACTCTTCGACGCGGAACATGCGATGATTAGTCCCCAAGACGGATATCCCCAATCCCATCCGAGTACGTGCACTATTAACCCGTCCGGTAAACTTGAAATTGAGAGGGTGTGCCTAGCTAATCGGTATGTAGCACTTGTGTGGAAGTGTTTTCTTTCCGTGACTCCATTTATCTAAACGATTGTTTTTGTCTGATCTCAGTCGATTTCATCGCCTATCCAAGTTGCCTCGGATGAGCAAGTCAAGTGCGGTAGGTCTTGCATAGCTAGTATTTCTCGACAAACGGAAAAGGATTGTCTAGCCTTGCAAGTACTATTGTTGCGGTAAGCTTGTGGTCAGACCTACCGCGTTAGGCAATTTACGGTGAAAAGTAGGACGACCCGGCACATTACAATAGTTTTAGGCAACCATATTTTCAGTTCTATAATCTATGCCGGAACTTCTGATTAAACACAGTTTTTAAAAAAAAAAAATGAAAATAAATAACTGATGCACAACATTGCTGGTAAGGCCCATAAGATTGCTTATCTCTTTATATTGTCCTTCTTCTCTACATTTTGGTTTCTGTATGGGTGGCGCATTTTTAGTCCAATTAACTCATCATTTCTTTAGCCGGATTTCAGATAATACTTATTCGGTGGATCTTTTAACATTGAGTGTTTTTCCTGAAAAGAAAACTGGCATCCTTTAGCGATTTCCTCCAGTGGGCAATTCTTGATGAAAGCAGGTCCGGACTTTATAAGTTATCGACTGTTGATCCTAGTTTATTTTCAAAGAAACAGGCTAGGTGGGATATATATATATGAATATAAAAAGGTCATAAAACACCCTTCTACGCTCAAGTGATCCAGCCTATCCCCTTCCACACTGAATTAAATCTGGCAAATGTTTCGACCCGTAAGCCATATTATTGAAAGAAATGTTACTGATTTGGATTTTTTTTTTTCAAATCAAGATCAGCTAATTGTAATTCAGTAAAAGACATTAAGATTAAATAAATTAAGTTGATAAGCACTTACAGACTTCACACAGATCAGTTGCATTGGTTTTCTATCCATAGGGCCTGGTTTTCAGCAGCTTGAAAGATTAAACAGTGTTCAGCTGAGAATTTGCCAACTGTTAAGTATTTATTTTTCATGCATTTCTTTTTTTTAGATCGCTTTG
This sequence comes from Porites lutea, assembly GCF_958299795.1. Lineage (NCBI taxonomy): Eukaryota > Metazoa > Cnidaria > Anthozoa > Scleractinia > Poritidae > Porites > Porites lutea. The sequence goes on along the minus strand of NC_133205.1, from coordinate 25,593,791 downwards.
AGTTTAGAGTCGATCACGTGCTAAGAAAACACTTTGAAGCCCTTTCGGAAAAAGACCTACCGCTTATTACTATTTCATGTAGCTGTAGCCGAAATATCTCTTTAAATGCTTTTGTCCGTCCTTGGAATAGGCAATCTCTAGTTTCTGTGCCAAGGGTTCCTTCCCCGCCGATTCCACGATTGAGGAAAGCGGCTTGTTAGCCCGCGGGGGAAGACTCCCACGTTTATGTCACAGGGATGCTCGTCGTCTGGTAGGACTTTTTTGGAAGTCTAGTCGTCTCGCTCTGGGATGTAAATTGCAGATCTTGGTCTCACTAAGGGTGTTTGGGATAGAAAGTCACTATATTTGCCCATTCAGGTATCACTTAGGAATGTGCATAAAGAAATTTACAAAAAAACAATGCCCTGACACTGACCACACAAAAATCTCCCTTAGCGGTCAGTTTAAGCTTGAGCCAGACCCACATTGGTCCCCTTAGCTAGGGGTTTAATTTAAATTCCCGACCAGCATCCCCGTCATTTTTATATTGGAGTCCCCCCCGCCCCCAAGGTAACTGCGTAGGTGTTTTACTATAAATCAATTTTCTGCGCAGCCAAAGGGCTGAATTGCGTCATATGAATCAGTTCCGAGAACGAGAGTAATATTTGCTTGGTATGACACTAACTTATTATTCAGGAGGGAACATCTGGGGCGAGTTAATTGCCCCGAGTGAGATATAAAACTATGCGGGGCACACGCGAGAAAATTGAAAAAGATCGCGCGCGCTTTAGGATCGTACGCGTGTGTCTCAGCCTCTTACAGCAGTACACCTCTCGAGTTAGAAGAAGACGATCAATAATCCAAGCTTCTCGTGCCTATTTCTTTGCTTTTGGAACATAAAAATGCAAAAGAGAGGAAAACCAGCCAGTTTGTCACGAAGGAACTCGGCAATACAATGGCTTGTCAGAAGAGAGTTAATTAGTTTCTTGTTGAATAGAGGTTCGATCAAACTGAATTTCATGTGAGCAAATACTTGTTTTGCCTAAGGAATAACATTGATGTGCTCCCCATGTTAATAGATAATCAGGAGTCATTCCTAATACGTATTTGATTCATCTTAAGGTGAGTTTATTCATGACTACCAAAAGATAGTATCTTTTGACCTAAACTTTCGATAACCCTGTACATGCATAAGAAGACAAAACACTCTGTTATCGCGTGCAATATCTCGTGATATGATTGAAATAATTATCATATCAGCACGCTTGATATCAATATGTTTTTAAAGCGTTTCCTTATTGCAAGGCAGTGTAGATATTACTTTTTGTGCTACTTTATGATCTTTTTCTTAAAAATCAGTAAACCTGTCCACAAAAAAACTTGAGGAAATGATATGACATATACGAATGGCATTAAACTGAAAATAATCTTAATATCGAACACGATACCTTGAGAGATGGATTAAAACTACATTCTTACGTTGTTCAAGGACCTTTTGACTCCCTCATCTCATTTTGTTTGTAAAAATACAATCTGAGAGCTTGACCAATAAGTCAATATCTTTTCCTCAAGAATGTAGTTATCAAAAACCTAAGTTGAAGAAAAGGCAGATGAAATGTAAGTCTTTTAGTACATTTAGGTCAATAATTCTAAAAGTGTTTCAAATTACTATACTTCATCAATTCTTTAAATATCTTCCGGGATTCGTTGTTCTGTTCCAGTATTTTAAAATGCAAATCCTTTCTCATCTGCGATAATCATTTAAAGTTCCTAGGGATTAAGATTTGCCCGTTTGTAAAACAAGCATGCCAAAGCTGTCTTTGCTAAATTTTAAAGAAAACAATAATGAAGTGATTAAGTCCGAAGTGTGCTCTTTCTAAAATATAGTGTCTTGTTTCTGTTTCGAGTGCAACTAGCTAAAACAACAAGAACGTCGTACTTCTATACGGGCCAGCAGATGTTTTCTGAAGTTTTCGTAGAGTAATTTGCGAGAAATCATGCTCGTTTGTTGGCCTGTCGACAAAACAAACCGACAAAAATGATAAGAAAACAACCTGTTTTCGTGGTAAATTAGAAATTGAATACAAACCATTAAATTTGGTAGCCAAGAAAAATGTGTTTATTTTATCTCACAGAGACTCGAACTTGACCCCTGCAAAGTTCGCCTAACAAGTTTCGTTCATGGTTTGCAATTTCTTTGTTTGGAGTAACTGAAAGATGCTTTCGGGAGAGAGAAGCAAATTGTTAAGGTTAATGTTGCTGTTATGGAAATTAAGTATCGAATGAAGGATAAAAAATACGAAAACAAGCTTTCTTGTCCACGCCTTAACGTAAACACCCTCCCCAAAATGACCGGACCACCAAGCTGTAAAAGAATTATTCCATATAATTAATAATGCTTCCTTTTTTTCTCAGGGAGTGACAAGCCTAAGCCCAAGTGACGTTTCACCTAGAGACACCCAAAACGAATACTAAACTGGATAAATATTTGAATTAATCGGTCACTTTTGAGACTCGGTGTCTACTAGGTTAACTGATAGTCTGTTTTTTTTTCTCGTAACTTTTCACACCCAAAAAGAACGCGGCTCAGAATTCAAGGAAAATCCAAGGAAAAAAATAGCAACACGCAAGTTACACAAATTCCTCAGTTGCTTATTTTTAGAGTCTCACGGTTGATTCACAAATAAATTGCGACAATCTAAAACTAGTGACAATAAAGTTATTCTCAGCGAATCGGTTCTTTTGCTGCATGCTCTGCCAGGTCACTGAGTTCTTAAAAAGGGTAAGAATTGAAACGCAGATCACTGGGCTATAAAATATGAAGGACTTCTATGGCTGGAGCATAGCTTCGCAGCCGGTATGATCTTGTTAATGATTTAACTCTGAGAACTCAGGAGCGGGTATGAATACGACTTGCAATCTCGAGCGAGTCAGTCATGTCCCAAGGAAGCTCTTTTTCTCAGTACCAAATCAGCACAAAAAGAGAAGCACGGGCTAGTAAGATAGTTGCAATGATCAGTGATTACCTAAGAAAGCGGCTCACAAACTTGATCATATCTGGGAACTCGTAGTTACACCTAGTTTCGTATTGCAAGTAAAATTAACCGGTCACTATAACAGTCTTACCTTTTTGACAAAGTCGCAGGCTGGTAATCCTCTGTGAATGGTTCAGCGACGTTTATTGATGTGATTCAAGTTTATTGTCGGTTGCCGAATCGAAATGGTTTTAGACCGGGTTCCCCGATACTTCCTCCACAAAAACCCAACCTGGCACTGGCTTTACTTTTGATCAGGGATTCAGATCTATGGCCTGCTGTGATCTCAGTAACCGAAAGCTACCTTTTCGCTTTGCGTTGTCTGCGTTATTACATTCATTGTTACTTCATTTGTATCGAGTTTGATTGGTGAAGAACCGACGTGGCATGAGATGGAAATCTTTATTGACTGTTCACATGCAGAAAACATGGGAAAGAAAACCTGTCCGTGCATGGAACCTCCATAGTCGAAAGCATTACTACTAAAAACACGGAACGTTATTGAATACCTTTTCGTGAGTCACACTGCAAGATTTCTTTCATATAATGACTCTACAAGACTACGTCTCTTGACTACATAAATGGCACTCGGGAACCATGTGTTTGAGTCCTGCCGTAAGTTCCACAGGAAAATACGGGTCTCTGTCTCTTTCGCTACGACGGCTTTCCCTCAGGCGACTCAGAACAGTCCTCGATGATATCTCAAATGATGTGCGCTAGAGCCATAGCTCGACCCCAGTTTTGTATGAATCGCAAACAAAGAAACACTGCCCAATAACTGATCTCATTTGAGATGGCCGGCATTATTTCAGTCTCATGATGGACTTCAAAAGTTAGAACTGTTCCCTGTGCAGTCCTCCTTCGTAATCATCGTTGAGAATTTTACCTTTATATTTTTTGTATCAATACATGAAGCACAAAATAAAAACAACAACAACGACGGGACACCATCTTTGAAGGGCTTTATTATAGAAGTCGAGAATTTGATTTACAACGGAAGAGGGGTTTGACTATACCCGGGGTCTAAATCCGGTAAAAGCCGGAACCAACTGCCTTCGACTGTCATTTCAAAATGACGACCAAAAGAAACACAATCAGAGCCCACTAATTAACTTACTCAACTATATACTATCGCTAACAACAACTAGCATAGTAATAGAGAAGGATACCGGCCAAATCCCCGGACTCCACTGATTCTCCATAAATTACCCCGGTCAGAATCGTTTGTTTTTCGTGCTTTCCTTCCCTCATTGGTTTTTAGGATGTATACACAGTCAGTTAGCTTCAAATGGCTCAGTTATGGGTCGACCATCTAAAAAAATTACTTTACTTCACTACTCAGAAAGAAAACACTTAACTCAGTGGCGGACGGAAAAGATTCAAACTACTAAACACTATTCAGTAGAAAGAGTGTAATTCTATAGAGAAAGGAACCACTGTCTCAAACCTGTCGTATCCCGCATACCGGCCTTTATTTGAGATGGTCATTTCATGTCTGTGTCAACATTCGGAATAAATATAATCTTCAAACCAACAACCCTGCTCGAATGTACCGACTTGTAAAATAAATATAACTAATAAGGTTTATAAGACCATAAACAAGTGAAGGCGTATCTTTTTGCAGGTATCATATCATACGACCATTTCCGCGTCGTTTATCGCGATACTTTAATTCTGACGCAAAGTACCAGCGGAAAATAAACCCAAACTACGTAATCGCGGTTTCAGTGGTGCTAAATATAAAATTTGTAGGAGTAAACACATCGCTAATCTAGCCGCTTTTCATCCCCAGTGGTGTGAATTCCGATATTCCGGTAGAAGGATGTGGGTTTTTAACTTGGTGTTATATAATGTTCCCCGGAGATATTAAGCTACGTATCTGTAAACTGCATTTGAAACGGTTAACTGACCCCTTTGCCATTTTTCAGAGACCTTTCGCTTGTTTTAGAAAAGGGATAAGTAAACATTCACCAGAAAGAATTTTGGACTAATTGAGAAATATAAAAAAAGGCCAAGTAGGTTCTTTTTCAGTAAGGATTAATAGAAATTGTTGAACTCTTTAATACTTCATTCTTGGGTACTCAATATCTCTAAATAGGTTTCCGATTGTGGTAAATCTAATTGGAAATCCAGTGATCGTTTCGTTTAATTTCTAATACTATTCATCCATTTATAAAAGCATTCCTGATCGAGTTTGATCTCACCGGAGGAGGGACAATAACGGAATGCAGCTTTATCTAAGAAGTCCTTGATCGACACTTGAATTGGTATTAATTGTATAAGAAACCCCATCCTCTGTTGCCTGGAATAGAACTACTCCCTGCACTAAATAACCCTGCTCTTTTTTCTCGTAACGAACAATCTAGAGTACTATGAACATTCGAAGAATTTGTATAAGAAGTTATCTTCTAAGCAATACGGATAATCTACAAAGGCATAAATCCCTGTTACAAAGATCCAGTGCCAGTTTGTTACAGCAGGCCAAGGCATGGCCCGTTGAGAGGGCTTACGCTCTAATATTGTTTTTTCAGACGCATAAACCGATTTATTTATCACACTCGGTTACTCCTAGGTGACTTATCATCATGCATCTAGCTAAGAATTAATTCTCGTGACTCGAGCGACTGTTGATTCGGAAAAATGTGTTGTACAATATTTCTTTAAATACCAAGGAATGAGATTCTTAAATAGGATGAAAAAAGTTTGTCCAGTTTTTTTATGTGTTTTGAGTGAAAGAAAAGTAGAGTGATCATAAAATACCGATTCATGTTGTTATAACAATGATCTATGGGTGCGAATGCTCTTAAGGGAACAAAAGCCAGGGTCCTTTTTACACACACCTAGCAGAACCACAGTGTAAAAGAGGGAACGTAAGTAGATTAAAAAGCAATGAATAAAAAGCTATCTCATCTTTAAAAAGATTAGAACTGAGAGCATTATCAACAACAGAAAAGTATGCTTACAGGAATCATTTTTCTAATGCCTTTTAAAAGAATTTCTAACTTTTAAGCTTTTAAAGCAAAAGCTATTGCCGAAACATTCTTCTAGAGAGTGCGTCATTTCACAGCTATTTTTCGGCTTGGCCATTTAAATTTGCGGCAAAAATAGATACTTCTGATTTAGCCTTTGTCCGGTGAGGGGAAGTGTCCCAGTGTTATCTAGAGCAAACATCTGAGCTTTAAAAAAGAGGATAAACTCGCCCATTTTCTGAGCTCTGGATTTGAGGAGTTTAATTCAGTTAACCTTTTTTTTCTTAAAAGACGCTGATTGTAATGCGAAATGAAAACAAACTGCTGCGAGCAATAGTGTGTATTTCAAGCCTTCGAGGGCAATTTTATTTCTGCAAAGGAATGTTATTTGCAGAGAAGTAAATTCTTGTAAACTGGTCTTTGTGCATGATCCGGTACACACCCTTCCGTTAAATCAGCACCGGTCAAAATCTTGATGATTGGTACCCTGGTAACAACCGTGAAAACTGACGTCAATATTCTATATATAACTCCAAGGTTTTAGACACAGTTTTTTCCAAAGGAAAAGCTTTATTTGCTCTTTTTTTATTTGTATTCAGTATATATATGATATATACTTACATGCCATCAAAAAATCCCCAATTGCTACTATTTTTTGCAAAGTTAACGGAGACCAGCTCGACCAACTTAGCTATCTATATTATTTCAAGCTATTGTAGTAAATGGGAGGACAGCCGTATGTCATAAAAATTCCTGAGGTTAATTGTTGTTGTGTTTTGTCCACGTAAATCTGCGGTAAAGCTAACAAAATCTTGTACAAACTGTCATGTCCCATACTTCCTAAGCCATTTCCTGCTCCGGCCCAAATTGAATTTTTTCCTTGGTAAGTCTTAAGCTGTTTCCAGTGGCATAGATTCAGCGAATTCAACTGTGGCAATTATAAAAACATAATTCTGTCGATAGATTACTGTTCTATTAACCACTGCGCGAACGTTTGTAATTGAAACAGAAACAAACTGGCACACTCGGTAAACTGTAACACAATGTTTAAGATTCGAAAAGTGCTAAAAGAAATCTTTAAACAGTAAAGTGATCTATCTCTTGAAAAAACGCTAACGTAGCGTCTGATGTACGTTATACTTTTCGCTGCTTAGACAAACGAGATTTCTATAAATGAATAACTTTCTTAGTAAATAAAATTTTGTCAATTACCGGTTTGAAAATCATTTGAAATAGGCAGAAAGCCTAAGATTTATCATAATTCTTCATAATCCTTCAAGTACTGAGGGTATTTTACTCCTTTGGATAAGTGATGAGAAAAATGCCTGCTACAAAACTGTTAATTATCTTAGCACCTAGCGTGATTGTTTCTCCAACACATCGAGCCTCAGTTCGATACACTCTCTTAAAATGATGCACCCGTCATATCTGCGCCTTTTGGAACGATTTAAACGATTTAAATAAAAGTTTTTGCAAAGATTTTCTTGTCAACGGATAACTAGCGAATATCGCTAAATATAAACTGAAATATTCAGTGTTTATACAGATCGCGGGGCATTCAGTCTGAAGCGGTGTACTGGGAAAAATTCAGATCTCTTAGGACCTCGAAGCTCAATGAGAGGAGCCGTAAAAGCTGTTAACTGTGAGACTTTCCACCTTCTGTGGCTTGAACTTGCAGTTCAGTTTGCTAATCTCACTCATATCGCGCTTTCTTTTTAGAAGGCTCACAAACACTGGCATCTTCGTCGTCTGAAGGATCTTCTAGTTCTCTTTTTCCTTGTTCAATAAGCTCTCTAATCATGAAACCTCGCCGTCGGGCTTTTGAGGCCTGAGGAACTGGCTGAAAAGCTCCAAAATGTTCTTGCGGGATCTCTAAAGATCCATAACGCGCAGTTGGACGAATAACGCCATGTGCGGCAGTTAGTTGGAGCTGAATTGAACTCGCAACGCACGGAGGTACCGTGTTGATTCTTTGCGGAATAGCGCTCAGGTGGGCTGGCTGCATTTGAACGAAGCTCCGAATGTGTTGGTTCACTCCGTCAACGAAGAGATTAAAATGGTGATTGGAGTTCACTTTGCACACAAAAGCAGGCTCGTTGGGCTTCTGCGGAGGGCGGCATTTAAATCTCTTCGCTCTGCGCAGAAAGCTACCACTTCCAAACATGTCTCCTGATCCGGGATGCAGGGTCCAGTAGTTCCCCTTTCCTGGCTTGCCAAAGTAGCTGCGAGGAACTTTTATGAAGCAGTCATTCAGAGAAAGGTTGTGGCGAATAGAATTCTGCCATTTCTGCTGATTCCTGCGAAAATACGGGAAACGCATCATAATGAACTCATAGATCTCGTTCAGTGTCCTCATGCGGTATGGGGAACTATCGATGGCCATTGCAATCAGAGCAATGTACGAAAATGGCGGCTTCACTTCTTCGGATAGATAAGGCTTGCTTCTCGACTGCATAGTGGATGGTTTGCTGGCCGGACATGTAATGTTGTGTTGTTCTGTGTCGGGGCTTTTTATATCGGCGGAGAAGGGCTTGGATTGGATACCAGTATGATGTAAGTTTCCTGTACGGTACACCACTGGAATATCAGAAGCTATTTCCTTGTGTTCGCTCACTGGAAACATCACCTTGTCAGCACTTGATGGACTTCCTGCGTCTATTCCTTTGTAATCAACAACGTTCTCTTTTCCGACTAAAGCGTCTCTTCCGTGATAATCCATTACACACTCTCTGTCTTGCGTTATTCTCCCGTGAGTCTAATCTTGTAGTCGCGCGAAGAACCACTTAGTGATCGTTGCCCTTGCGGATCGCTTGAACCGGGAAAGTTCCTGAACGCTATTAAAGCTCCTATATAACTCTGTCGCTCCACAGACCACCCACAAGCAGTATGTAGCCCTGAAATAGATGTAGTTGGTGTTTTCACAGAGGATGTTTTGCGGCGCAAAATCTTGTAGTCAGTATCTCTTAACAAACCCAAAAGTACTCAGATTCACGTAATGCGGTTGTGAGGGGTATGCAATTACTTGTCAACTGCACACATTTATATCTCTCTTCTGATCGTTGGGAGACGGCCGGTCACCTTTGATTTTGCGGCGCGCAAGAGGCATGTCCCCGGGGCATCTGGCGTGAATTAAAAGTATCTGTCAACTTGACGTAAATTCCATCTGACTACGCATTCCTTACAACAACAAAAGACTTCTCAAATTGTTTAGGGTTATTTTTCGCTTTGTTGTTTTAACCAATTTTATAACATGCGCGATCCAGGTGCTCGGTAACGCCTCTAAGTCGCTGAGTGCGACTATTAGGCCCCAAAACCAGCAGAGGATGGCAAATTAAACGTAATTCTGAGAATTAATTTCTAATTTAATCTACAGAAAGACGTAGTTCAGGAAATGCACGCAGCCTTTAGCAAAGTAAACAACTGATTACATCTAAAAACAAATTAGCAATTAAGCGCCCGATTAAAACCAAGCGAGACTCGATAACAGATCGGCTATCGTAACTTCGTATTATATGGATTAAGCGATTCTTTTAAGCTTTTGTGTATTGTGCTCGGGAGTTTCTTTACCTAGTCCATTTTATCAAAGAGAGTACGTTTGCATTTGCAAGCGGGTTTAAGTCAACAAAAACCAGTTAGTACCTCGAGTAGTGTTTGTACATGTTTTCATGTAGGGTGTTTATTTGAATTAATGAGGGTAACTTGAGTCATTTATGAAGTAAAGTGTTCTTTCCTAACGCGTGTTCATGACAGCCGCCGAGGAAATGGCTGAATACTTTCACAAAAAGGCGTGGATTTGAAAACAAGTTTGCTTAAAATAATCTCGGTATTTCCATACCGTTTTTAGGGCATTGTTTTCGGGTATTTTTGCGGCGGTTTATGTTTATAAATGGCTTTTAATATATTTATTCTGTATCTCGTACTCTGCGAGGAATTTTGTCCCCCGGAATGTCCTGTCTAAATAGCCAAGTGCAATGTGGTTTTGCAATAAAGTTGTTCTAGCTTATTCTAAACTCCGCAACTCGAATAAGGCACGAGCTAGCTCCAGACGAAAACAAAAGTGGTCACTTTCACCTTAATTTATCTCGTTATCAATCTAAATTGCACCTTGATAGAGCGATGAAACTTTGGTCATGTTTGAAAAGTAATGACATCAACTCAAAATATTATATTTCTGTGCAATTTGCTTCCATGCCATAATTATGATTTCTTTTGAAGATGAGCTAAGTAAACACTGTAAACACTCTCCTAGCGAGGCGCATTAACACGACCCATTGACGCACGAGAGAAATTGCCCTACACGCGCGACGCAGCTTGCGCTTCAGTAATGGCCTTTCCACATGCGAATGGCAAAGATACATAGCTTGACTTCCTGGCGACTGAATTCCAGTCTTTTTTCCTTCGCGAAAAAAGACGCCTCTTTTGTTTGAACAGTTCCGGTAACTGTAGTGTTTCCTGTAAATGTTTTTTCTTGTAATCAAGCCTAACTGCCTTGTGAACTGCAAATTTCATTGCCTTGTACCCTTTCTCGTCACGGACGGTAACGCCTTTATGAGGGGCTAATTAGATTTACGCGTTAGCTCGTGGATTTCACGCGCGAAGTCACGAGAAAAGCTTCTTCGCTCGTAAATATTCTGCTCCAGCCGCAATGTCGGCTATATTTAATTCGTATGCTGTCATATCCTAACTAAGGTAAATTACTCTGAAGTGGTATGATAGCCACAAAAGCTGTTTGAATGATTTGTTGTTTAAGCCTAACCAGAAAACCACGCTCGAAAGAGGGAAGAAGGAACTGTGTGGGTCGCGAAGGGAAAACCTTGTTGTTACACCCTTGTTCAAAAATCGCGTTTTAAATTATTAAACCAAAAGAGGATCCCAAGTCAGTTCACTACTTATTCACCAGAATCTAAGCAAACTACACTGTTCGTTCGCTCGATCTTGGAGGTTTTACTCCGATACGTGACTCTGGAGCTGTTGAGTTAAAGTTTGTGGTTTCAGACAATAGTCGCGGCTAGAGCAAGGTAACCCATTTAATTTGTTTTACTTTTAACACGCGCTTACTCTAATCGCTTGTTATCGGATATAGCCAAGTTAAACTGAATTAACTTTTGATTGTTTTCAGACAGCGATACGCCGGATTTCGATGGCCGCTTCACTGAGTCACTCGAAATATGTTCAGCGTTTTTTGCCGCAGAGACACTGATTCGGTGGCTAAAATTCCAAATTAGTGGATACAAGATATTAGATGTCTCTTACCGATTAGTGTTCCCCGTTTAATCAGCTTTGCCTTAATTGTGGTCACTTTGGTGCCTAAAAGTCGCCAATTGTTGCATTCGAAAGCTTTCGGAACTTGTTAAGCAGTGAGCTACGTAGTTTCAGTCGAAAGCTCCACTGCACGAAACTGACAATCCGGCTATAGAAAATCCCTGGATTTACACATGATACTAGTGTAAACAATCTCGTTATTTAAAAATCAGGGTTTACTAACAAACAGATAAGAATAAAAGGGTTATTCTGTTAAAATATTAACCGTAGGAGGCTCAGGATGCTAAAATAATGCTATCATTCTAACAGCATATTTTTGCTGAGGAATTTTTGTCTTTAACAAAAAATTGAATTAGTTTTGTTAGCGACTCAAGACCTCTGATATCGGATTAAGTGAAAAAGATATTGGTGAAAAGTTGTAAAATTGTAACAGAATATTGTTCAAGAACCGGCTTATTTCCTTCTGAAATAACAAAGTTAATGTCGCTTTAATCAAGCGCAAACTATTGCCAATATATCTTTTTGTATGGCCACTCAGTATTGCAAGGTTGTTTACAAATCTTTGGGCTATATTTAAATGAAAAGTTCTTTTACAGTGTTTCTGTTAGCCTGACAGTCTTGCGGTAGGGGATGCTCAGGGCTAGCTTGGTACATACTTCATGACAGCACTTAGCCATTCCATCACTAAGTTAAGTTTCAAGTGAACACTACGTGACTCAGTCAGGCTTTTCGGTCACTGCTACTCTTTATCATCTTTCACTCAGTCTGTCGAAATCCAATAACATTCTAAAAGCCTTTTAACTCTCTCACAGCAACGCTCGCCTATATCATTCTGTAGAAAGTGGCTTAATATACTAAATGAGATCGTTTCCTTCTTGGATAATACTTATTATATGGGATGCACTTAAAATTTCTCGAATGTATACATATAAAAAAGCTCTCTTTAAACAAAATTGATCTGAGTAAAATTCAACTGATTCTAGCAACGCTCGTCTACATCATTCCGTACAAAGTGGCTTAATAAACTAAATGAAATCGTTTCCTTCTTGGATAATACTTATTATATGGGATGCACTTAAAATTTCTCGAATGTACATATATAATAAGCACTCTTTAAACAAAAATTGATCTGAGTAAAATTCAACTGATTCTAGTTCTCGAGTATCTCTGAAAAGTGTCTTATTGTCAAGGTAGAGATCGCAGTTCAGTTATATGCTATTTAAGGAAGAGAGGGAGAGGGGAACCGATTCAGTCTGAGGGATCAGCCAGGTCGTATGTTCTATGAAATATGACAGGCAGAAGATTCAATTTTTAATATGTATTGTAATGAATATCTAAGGCTAAACAAAATGAAAGTTATTTAATTATCACTTATGACTTTTTCTCCTTTTTAGCCCTTTTATGAGGCTTTATATCCAACCACTTTAATGAAAATCCAGGAACAACGTCAACTCAGTTAAGACTGCAGTGCGTCCAAAAACACAGTTGCATCTGTAGTTGCAAAGCTTCTCAGTAATTCAGTTATGCTAGCTTCATCTCCTTTTTCACCTTTTTAATCAGTAGGCATTAATTACAAGTTGCAGTTTCGGCTTTTAAACAAATCGGAAAGTTGATCTTACCTACTAATATCACGATCTATTAAGAGCAGAGAGCGCGGACAACTTGAGGCTGCATGCAGTGTTCTGTGATTCAATATAAAATGTGTACTGAAACATTTGCTGGCATACCCCCATCACTACTTCAGTAACTGATAATGTTCTCACTTCACTTTTGTTCTTGTAGATTCAGAGAAGACGGTAAAACTTGAACTAATGACCAAATCACTATGCAAGTCAGCAAGACTCAGCGATAAAACAGCAATGCTGCGATAGTGTAGGCAGTATCAGACCTAATCAAGAACAATGCCAAGAAATTACGGTACTCAGTGATTTCATAGATTCATAAGTAAGGAAAGAGAAGATGTTTTATCCGACTCAGGCGGCTCTTTAGGGAGATCGAAGAGCCTCTGCTCGCGGCTAGTCAAGCAGTAATTATTAAATCGTAAGCCCTCTGTGCTGTATGGTGACTGGACGAACAGAAGCCGCCGTCGATGAATCGGTCGGCTCTCCGTCTATCGGGCGATCGCGAAGAATCGTGATAACAGGCAACCGACGAAGAATTTTCTGTCTGAGATGGGATGAGACATGGAAGATAAGTGATTAGATAATTCTAACAAAGATATCCTTGATCTCATGTCATTACTTACAGACTTTTTGTTAGTTTGAAGTTGTCTAAAACTCAGTACTGCAGAGCTCGCGTGTGAAAGGCCGACATGACGAAGAGTAGACTGTGACACTCGAACCAAACTACGGCCGCCAAACAGTATCGCGCTGAATTCCTCATAACTGAAAGAAGTTCCCCTCTTAACAAATTTAACAAAATAACATTTAATTTTGAGACACCGATTTGCTCCTCCACCAATTAAAGACTGGAACGAGTTAATAGTACGCTGCCATGGTTCACGGTTACAAATCCATACCCGATCCGCGTTTGCGCTCATAATCTTTACTGAACAAGCAAAGTGATCGCGCAGTTTTACTTTCCCTATCTATAACTGAGCCTGGTTATGATAGCATAAGTATACACAACACAACAGCTAGTTAAGAAACAATGTTACGAACTATGTTTAGTCAAATCGCTGACCACAACAATAACTACACTGACAATAATCTTTAAAAGGTTTTGGGTTGGAGACAGCTACCCCCTCGAAGAGTGTCGTTTGCAATCGTTTAGTGGTTCAATGAGCTTTCTGTCCGCCGTTGTCAAATGCGCTTGTGGTTTTTAACACAGCGAATGTTTGCATTGGTGGAAATTGCTTTATTAAGCCGCGAAAAACGGATGCTTTCTGCACAGGCTGTTGCTAGTTAAATTATCACTGTTTAATTCAGTTTTGTATCCGATCTTGAGCAAGGGATGCGCATAACTTAAATTTCACACTCTGAGTCTTGGCGACTGAATCAGCTATGGTCAGTGAACTGTGTAGCTAGGGAAGTATTTTGTTCTTGGAACCTGAAAGGCGTCTTACGGACAGGTGAGAAATATATTGAATCCGAAGGTAAAGTAACAATCACGTAATAATCGAACTCAAACTCCCTTCGGTACCATCTTGAAACGCTTCCTGTTCATTTATATCTTTTTATCGGCTATATTGCTAGCTTTTTGGTGGTGAATAAAGTGAACTGTTCAAGAACTCGAAGTTGGAGGGGTAAACTTATAACTTTCTATGCAAAAAGGCCTTTCAGTGACTATTCAAGAAACTAAATCAATAAAAGCAATGAAAGACTTCGCCATCAAACTCGCTTAGCTGAGGGTGATAAGTTGAACACTCGACACTTCAAGGACCTTTGAGGAGGTCAGTTAGCTAGGATCTAATGGATGCTCTCTGATTGAAGTGAAAAGCACAAATTCAGGGGCAACTGCTTCAGAACTGTTTAACCGACGTGCTCATGAAAAGTTGGTGCGGGCGGACACTTTGTTTTCTGTAAGGGAAGAGTTCTGTATTGAAGCTAAATTTATGTGCCGAAAATTATAGTAATCAAATTTGTTCCGTTCTGTTTGATAAACACGGCAAAAAAGTATACTAGTAATCAAATTTGTTCCGTTCTGTTTGATAAACACTTTAAACGGCTCCGTTTACTTCAGAAGAATTTTTAGCGTCATCGTCATGAATTACTATCATGTTTTACTAAAGATGGGGAAAGGTACATATATCGCACAGAGAAAGTTGATATTTCGGTACTGAATAGATATCTGAGAAAGAAGTCGCCGCCGCGCTATAGCAAACGAAACTTCCCGTTCAACGCTGAGCTAACTGTTCAAAGTTGCTCGGGTTTCCCTTTGTCGTTTTAGCTGGATTTTTTTTATTTCATAGTATATAAATCTAGAAAGTTATCAATGCTACAACGGAACAGACCCGTTTTCGTAATGAATGCTAAACAGGGCAAATCTATGAATAGCCGAGATGGTTTATATAAAGGATCGAAATTAAGATTATCATGATTAATTTAGTAAATAAATTAAGTTGTATTTAAAGTTTCCAACGCGACAGAATTGATTCTAATAGTGACTATTCATCACAGCAAGACGCACATATCAATTAATTTGCATCATCTGTGTCTTTTTCAGGTATGAGAAGTGTATGATGCTGCTGAATAAACCTGCGTTAAGGCCAATAATCGACAGTGTTTACTTAGTTTGCTAAAATTAGTGTGTGAATGGAATGACTACTCTAAGAGTAACAATTGCACTTTCAATTATTTTTGAGTCTATTCGTTCGTGACCATGTGGTTTTAAGAAAATATTTTACTTTTCAAACACATGGAATGCATCCAGAGACAATTTTCTCTCAAACAGTTAATTTAACTTCTTACCTTCGATTTGTCAGGGATTTCTCGTTTCCGGAAAATTTGGGAAAACAAAGAGATTGAAATCGAAGCGGGAAAATCCGGGAGCTCTTTCTTCTATCTGTTAAGATCACGCGTGCCGAGAAGATAGCATTTGAAGAAAGCGGAAATCTTGTGTTTTTGTCGAGGCCCTTGATCGGAAGGGAGGAGTTGTTTATTTGTTAAAAGAAAAAACCTGTCAGCTTTTTGGGTGCCCGGGTGCATGTAAAAGTATATTAAAAAATCTCTCAAGATCATATCATGTGTTTAAAATTTCAGTTGTTGAAGAAAGCATAAGCTATAAAGATGAAAAAAAGTTAGTTAATCATTAAAATGCTTCAGTTTCTTGTGTAAGGCTTTTTGCGAAAAAGCCACCTTGTTTTTTCTGTCTCTCCACAGAGGTCAAATTGTATTAACTTACATTCCGTAGCCAGGCCTAGCCAAGATGTGATTGCGAATAGTTCAGCAGTGTCACGGGTGTTTGCAAGTTCTTTTCATTTTGTTGGGAGAGTGCCTGCATAGTATACTCCCTTAACATCAGCAATATATTTTCTGTTTACAGAGTAACTGGTATCAGCACAAATTGTGCTCAATCAGTTTCGTTTTCTTCAGGTTTCTAGGTGAATTTTGTGCGGAGTTTCTCTCCTGCCTTAGGCATGTAAGTTTTGCTAGAAAGATAGGAATTTAATAGAGATAAATGAGACTTATCGTAGTTCGTTTAAGAACTCATTTGCAGACATCCAGTCTCTGCCTAGGGAACCCCTAGTTCCTGTTGCTTATAATCAAATGACATCTTTTATTTGTTGATAAGTTAAAAATCAAATTAGCATTCTTGTGTTACATGATAGTAATCGACTGATGATTTTATTGCTGTTTTCTTTTTAAATTTGAAATGACCTACCGGATGCAAAGCTTAGATATCTTTTACTGAGTTTTTAGTAACCTATTTATTTTCGGTAGATTTTACTCAGCTAACGCATTGCAACAAAATGCACTCTAACAAGGTCTTTACTATTGTTTTAAAGAGGAGTGTCTGTGACCTTAACCCTATAAACGTTGAGTTTTCTTAACAAATTAAAAGTTATTTTACGCTTGGAGACCGTTCTCTAAAAAACGTTCACTTTGGCACTTCAACGTAGACATAGGTTTAATGTACAATGTATATTCTAAAAGGAAAAATTTGATCGGTCAGCTCATATGCATTGCAGTTCATTATTTTAAAGATAGTTTTAACACTTTCGCGAAGTTTTGTTTTCTATGCCAAATATGCTTCGATAAAGTTCCACGCGTTATCTTTTCGTTTTTCCAACGTATCGTGATGTAATTTACATGACACGCGAAGTAATGTAAGCACGCGAACATCTCATAACAATTTACAGTTGGTTTTGATGATTTGTAATTAATTAGGCCAAGTCATTGTAGGAATTTCCCAATATAGTACCTTCAGTGCTAGTGTTGTGATGAGGGAATTGAAGATGCGGGCCGTGGATTTCTTATCAGGTGCAAAAAAAGTGTTATCTATTCCACAAGGAGTGGAGCATTTTTCTACAAGTTGTCGCTTTCCCGGTCAGGGGCTTCAGTATCGTTAGCTGATTAAACCATGTTGACTTTATGAGTCATAACAGACATATTTTTCTACTATGGCACTTCAAGCTCCGAGAGCCTGCTGAAATAAAGAGAAAAAATTGTTGTGATGCTGAAAGAGCACCGTATCGCTCATTGTATACAAGGGAAATCAGTTCTTTCACTCCCAGAGTGAATCATGGAAGAAACTCTTCCCTATTGCCTTATTTCCCTTTCTTCTGACTTCTTGCCGTTCTCCCGAAGTGCTCCGCGAGTTCCCGCGAGTCACGTATTTCTAGTTAGGTTGTTCTTGGCGGCGAAGTCTGTGGATGAAATCCCACGATCTGACCATTCAAATGTTCCTTACTAGCACAGGCCTCCCATCTTTTCCTTTCAAATGACACCTCTTTGGCAGTACTTTTACATGGTCTGACTGTAAATTTCCTGCATTTTACTGGTCAGGATAAAATGTGGACATTTTGTCGAATTTTGAATTTTTCCACTTTTGAGAGTGAAAGAAAGGTTTTAAACTGTCTCCCATTGCCCTTGCACTCTTTGAATGCACTGAAGCTCATGTAGATATCCATCAACAAAACACTGCTTTTAGAGTTAAAACCTTACTATGTCCGGCAATCTTTAAATTGGAATTGAGACCATCTTTAATCTTGGATAATCAGATGGAGATATAATTTCCCCGTTTACGTTTTTCTTCCCTTTAAGAGTGATAACTGCCATCTATTTTGTGTTCTTATTTCTTGATTTGTTTATAATAGACATTGGAATACCTTACAACACTGATTAAGCGATCTACTTTTTCGTATTGTGCTCTTTAGCTTAGACAAGCAAAAAAAGCTGGCACAATGTTTTCCACAGATTCGCTGAGAAAGGGTAAAATTGACATTGTGAACGTTTCAGTCTAGGCTCTGATATACTTTAGTATTATCAAAAAAGCGTTGGTCTAAGCTGTCTAATAAGGGAAGTAAGTCACTTGGCACTGAATTAAGTCTACTTGGTCGGTAATCTAGATCTGTTTTGCCTACCCACTTTTCCTGCCACAAGGCAAACATGCTTCCTATAGATAGCTATAAATCAAAAGGCATATTTTTTTTTCCGTTACACTGGTATGGCTAAAAAGAATCATGAAGAATAAGTTTCACTTTTACTAAAGCTGATTTTGTCAAGAGAATTGTCTGCAGCCCAGCGAGATGATAACAAAGCATTTCGCCAAAGTGCAAAAACACAAGGGTGAGACATCAATATTTGAGGTAATGAATGATACGTTGATTCTTTTTTTCTTTTTTTCACAGACCTTGTTAAGTAAATACCTTTTTAATTGTCCTGTCACTACGAAAAAACCTACGTGGTTTTTCTTTTAGAGAAAAAAGCAAAACAGTCAGCATGCATTTTCCTCTCAGGAAAATTTGTATATTATCGTTAGGCAAGAAGTATTGATCTACTAGCTTATCGCTGATAAAACAAGCTGGCCATTGGGGGAAAAGTACCCTGCCACACTTGACTTGGACAAGAACCGTGTTGAAATACTAATTTAACTGGGAGGAGCGGGGAGTGAGTTACTTGACTCAACTCCTGGCGTTAATTAATTAATTTCTCCCCCGCCAGGAGAGATAACTTTCGAAATTCCGGGAATTTAATCGGTTCAATAACGAGTTTGAAAGCACTTTATCTGCTCTCTAGGAAATAAAATTAGTTCTTCATGGGAGACGGATTGAGGCAAAACAAGGGCATTATGTTCTACACTAAAAAATGTTGTGGTTTTCAGCAAAGCAAACTTGTGCAATTATTAAAAAAAGTCAGTAGTAGAAGGAGAGAAACATATATTGTCTATATTTTACGACTAATAATAAAAATAAAGAGCAACTCCATTGTGGGGGAAATATTGGTCAACTGTCAACGATAACCTGAAGGGCCAACAGCGCCGGCGAAACGAGCAACTAAAGAAATCAACGAGTACAATGCACTGATGGAGTTTTTAGTTTAATTGACACTGAACGTGTTAAAATATCCTTTTCAATTTCTTCATAAGAAAATGTTCTTACAAAATTAAGTTGAAGTTTACAAAAGAAATTCATCAGGTCGAATAAACAAGAATTGATATTTAGCATATTTTTCACTGACAGAGCTTAGAGTCTTTACAGCGCTTGCTTTATTCCGTAAGAGTGCAATTATCGCCATCCCTGGGTACAAGAGAAATTTTGTTATCGTAATACTGTCAGTTGCTACTTTATAGTTGTTTAGAAAATAAGAAATTTTCAGCCTTTTAAGTGATACTTAAACTGGGCGACGTGGCCCTCTTAAAATAGCTTGGGGCTCTCAAGATCCAGATGAGAAGAAATAACCCAAATATACAATGCAAAGCAGGGCTTAGCAACTACTTAAAAACGTTAACTCCGTAAAAAAAAAAAAAAAAGAAAAGAAAACTTCGGTAATAGATGATAAATTGGCTAGAACCAATCAAATACACTAGGTACTGTAAAGAAAGAAAGAAAGTAAAAATAAAAACGCGAATGGAAACCCCAAGAAAAGAGGAATTATCAGCCGTGCATCCCAAAATATAATGACTACACAGATCGCGAAAATTCGACAAGTTTGTACCGCACTTACTAACATCAACATATCAGTTTAATAATGTATCAATCAGCAAATCAAAAAAAAATCCTTTTTAATCCCACTGCACCTAATATCTCTTTTCTCAAAGCATGAAAACCGCTATAAATCGTTTTTAAATGGCTTAAAGTCTGTTCTTGCTGATTATTTGCTGGACACTCTCCCACATCTACTAACTAGCCATTGTACAAAGTGTCTCAGAGATTAACGCCACATTTTATTTCCCAAGAATATGGGCCAGACTGCATATAATGCAATTTAGGCACAGTGGAGATTGTGTGTGCACTAAATTCCGTCGCAGTTTTGAGTTGTGCGAATGGAATTCCCCCCATTACGGTTTGGTCATATATTATCAGCAATAGTAGCCGAGTATTCCATTAGTAGTTCTATTATCAGGTTTAATATTCTAACAGGATTTGGCAAAGCTAAAGGGCTTATTAGATATCCTTGGTCGTATTTTTAGGGGTACGTTCATAATTACCGAATTGAAAGGAAAATAAGCTATCTCGATCGTTTTCGGACGCGTTTGCAAGATAATATCTAAATTTCAGTGTTCATGCAGCTTATTAGTCAAGAGTGATTTTACTTAACCCGTGAAATAGCCGGTAGTAGAATAAAACGCAAAATTATGCACTAATTCTATGGTCTTGTTTTGTTAATTTGCAGCTATTTTGCACTACTTGTTATTAACTTTTTCAAGGTTCAAGTAATATCATTCTATATATGTCATAAATGCACTGAATATTAGCTATAAAAGTATTAATATAAACATTGTCCGGTTTTCACATGAGAATCATTTTTATTTATTTAATATTCTTTAAATTCACACCATCGATCGAGTGCCCTCTGATGGCAATATTAAAATAAGCTATGCCTGATTTATAGTCTTTGCTTAAAAGCCTCTTTTCACAGTTATTCGTTTTCATCTTTTTTTACAGCCACTTTATTTCAATTATATTTTAATATTGATTCACTACGACGGGATATTCTTGGAAGCAAGGACTTTGTACGAAGATTAAAATCTGGTACGGTCACTTGGAAAAAGCTGTCACACATTACGAAAGTAGAGGAAAAACAAAGAAAAGACAATACACAGCCTTTCATTAACCTTTCTCTGACCTCAGAATGAAACAAAAACTTTGAGAGAGGTAAATAAAATTAATAACGTCTGCATTGCAAGGGGAAACTCCCTTTGTAAAACTCATACATTGTATCGCTGCTCAGCGCGACATTTCCCCGTAAGGTGGAATTAGGGAGTGTCCTCTCCCTACCTGGAGCATACAAATGAGTGTATGTGATTAAGATACTCAAGAGCCACCAGGCTTTCTTTTGAGGTGTCTCGTGGGCCACTTTCAAACCATGGACTTACATATTTTGCGCCTTGCGCCTTGCGCCTTTTCAACACTAAAGAGAATAAATTAAACCTTGTTTATACAGTACACAAACAATAATTCCGGTTTTTCCAGGGCCCCCTTACTAGATCTCGATCAGGTCAGGGTCCGAGTGAAGTTTGAAGTTTTTAAACTTCTTAAAAGAAGTTGATAGGTACTCCTTTTTGATGGCCTCAGTTTTTAATAGATCAGGGGACAATTTGCGAAATTTTCGGCTGTTAAGTG